>NC_041226.1:64552646-64579304 GCF_002837175.3 Physeter macrocephalus
ACATTCTTGCACTGTTGGTGGGAATGTCAATTGATATAGCCACTATGGAGAACAGTATGGAGGTTCCTTAAAAAACTAAAAGTAGAACTACCATATGACCCAGCAATCCCACTACTAGGCATATACTTTAAGAAAACCATAATTCAAAAAGAGTCATGTACCACAATGTGCATTGCAGCTCTATTTACAATAGCCAGGACATCTAAGCAACCTAAGTGTCCATCGACAGATGAATAGATAAATAGATGTCTATAATGGACGTGAGGACACGGGGATGGGGAAGGGTAAGCTGAGATGAAGTGAGAGAGTGACATTGACCTATGTACACTACCAAATGTAAAATAGATAGCTAGTGGGAAGCAGCCGCATAGCACAGGGAGATCAGCTTGGGGCTTTCTGACCACCTAGAGGGGTGGGGTAAGGAGGGTCGGAGGGAGATGCAAGAGAGAGGGGATATGGGGATATATGTATATGTATAGTTGATTCACTTTGTTATACAGCAGAAACCAACAATGTAAAGCAATTATACTCCAATAAAGGAGTTAAAAAAAAATAGCATCAGGAACTGAAAAAGATCCAAACAATATTTTCTCTGCTACAAACTCTATCCTGAAAAATACAATCTATTTATCATTAATTATTGGAGAATAACCAATAATTCATTTGAGGCAGTAACAAATAAATAACAATCCCCAACATTACCCAGAGTTGAAATATATCAATACATCATATTACTTTAAAGTAAACTTTGGTTTATAGTCAGAATCTCCCATTAATGTTTTAATCCATTGTTTAATTTATTAGCAATTAGAATTACTTCATTATTCTTATACAATTGTCAAAAAGGAAGACTACTCATGGCTATAAAGGGTCGACCAACGGGACTGTAAATAAATCTCAAACATTTGTCCATAGAGAACGGAAGAGGTTCTCACGAGAATAGCCCCATTTACTAGTCAGACTGTCTGAAAGTCAGATATGTAATCACAGAGATCATCTTCAGTTAGGGTGTTCATGATTACCATGGACCTTTTCTCTTCAAAAATACAATTACTCTGCTTTTGTTATTGGATTACATGGAAGCCCCCAAGGAAAACTGGAAAATTACTCAGCATTGTTCAGGATGTATCCTAGATTCAAGTGACTCAATACCCTGGGTGGAACTATCAATCATATTTCCTGGGAGATAAGAATGGAGTAATCACTAATAAAATTGGTAAATTGTTATATAAGCCGTATCAGATTTATTAGACTCCTAAATGTCCTGCCAATATGACTGATTTTGGTATAAATGACCATCCAAGTCCAGCAAGTAATGACCAAGGGTAATAGTTTTTATTTAACATAACAAGATCCATAGCAACTTTATTTAACAAGTATTTACTAATATTCTCATACTGAATCTTTTCCATTACATTCACCACTTTTCTTCTTAGATGAAAATTCTAAGTTCACATCTAATTCTAATATTTTATTCGACACTTGGTGTTGCTGTAATATAATTCTATGCCTTTATATTAAAAGAGACTGAATTTGAGAAACTAAATAGACACTTTTCCAAAGACATACAAATGCTGAACAGGTACATGAAAAGCTCAACAGCACAAATTATCAGGAAAGTACAAATCAAAACCACAGAGACTTCTCTGGTGGTCCAGTAGTTAAGACTCTGTGCTTCCACTACAGGGGGCACAGGTTCAATCCCTGGTCAGGGAACTAAGATCCCACATGCCGCACTGTGCAGCCAAAAAAAAACAAAAACAAAAACAAACAAACAGAAACAATGACATATCACCTCACACCTGTTAGAATGGCTATTATCAAAAAAGACAAATGATAAGTGTTGACAAGGATGTGGAGAAAGGGGAACCTTTGTGCATGCTTTGTGGGAATGTAAATTGGTACAGCCACTACGGAAAACAGAATGAAGTTTCCCTAAAAAATTAAAATATGGAATTACCATATGATCTAGGAATTCCACATCTGGGTATATACCCAGAAGAAATGAAGACCGGATCTTGAAGAGATATCTGCACTCCCATGTTCATTGCAGCATTAATCACAATAGCCAAGATATGGAAACAGCCTAACAGTTGTCAATGAATGAATGAATAAAGAAGATGTATTGTATATAAAAACAATAGAATATTATTCAGCCATGAGAAAAAAGAAAACCCAGCCATTTGCTACAACTTAGATGAAGTTTGGGGGCATTATATCAAGTGAAATAAGTCAGACAGAGAAAGACAAGTACCGTATTATATCACTTATAGGTATAACTTTAAAAAAGCCAAACTCATAGAAACAGAGTAGATTCATGACTGCCAAGGACTGGGATGTGGGGGGGACATGAGATGTTGTTCAAATGGTACAAACTTCCAGTTATAAGATAAATAAGTTCTGGATAGCTAATGTAGAGCATGATGATTACAGTGGTTAATACTGAATTATATACTTGAAAGTGTTAAGTGAGTAGATCTCAAATCTTCTCACCAAGAAAAAGAAATGATAATTATGTGACATAATGGAGACATTAGGTAACACTATGGTGGTAATCATTTTGCAATATGTAAGTACATCAAGTCTACATATTATACACAAACTTACATAATGTTATATATCTATTATATCTCAATAAAACTGGGGCGGGATCAAACTGAATTGGAGAAATGTATTTTTACAGTTTTGTAATTCTCCGCCCTGGATTAAATTCATCAATTTATTCATTCACCTAGTTATTACTAAATGCTTACTAGGTGAATACAGAAATTAATGACAGATTCCATACTCTCAAAGAAAGGCAGCCATGGACTAACAGAGTTCAAAGATTCTTAAAGACCATGAAAGTATCTGTATAAAATTATATTAAAACATTTTTCTGTACCAATATCTACTTTTTGAATCTTTTAAAATAAGTGAATACACTTTTCTTAACCTAGTTCTCTACTAATGGACACTTAATGGCACTAACAATGCACAGATTAACATTTTCCGAATAAATATGTGCATATTTTTAAAATTATTCCCCTGGAATTTCTCCATTAAAGTGGAACTTTGGGGTCTAGGTAAGTGTACATTTTAAACGCTTTTGGTATATTTTGGCAATCTTCCTTGATAAAGGGTTAATCCTTGCCAAACTGGCTGTCATCGCCTCTCTGTCCTGCCTTTGTCAACAAGACGGTATATAACTGACACCTCATCTTGTGTAAGATTGTATCACTTCATAGCACCAACCGTTAGGCATGTGCCTGAGTTTTAATATTACATCTGTTTTTGTAATAGCATGGCTATCTGTCTTCCCCTGCCAGACTGTAAGCCACCAAAGGCAGAAACATGAATTTATTGTCATCTTTGTATGTCACTATTATGTGTAGAAAAGGTTATTTTAAATTACTTCATTTTTGTTTATGAATGTGAGAAATCTCCAAACCAATTTTTCTTTTATGGGTCTTTGGTTGAGCGTTGGTATAATTTACACACTTAGTTAATTAAATTCCTTTCCTCAAGGGATCTTTTTTCTTTTCATGTAATTCTTATCTCAAGGGACCATCATCCTTAGAACTATCAAATCTCTCCCTCTGATGTTAAAATGGCACCTGACTGAAGATGGGATATCCCTCCTGGAACTGCCTGACTTGCAGGCGGAAGATTTAACATGTTTCTGTTTTCATACCTGTACTCACCGTGGTACCCCCTGAACCCAGACCAGTGCCTGGCTCATGAATGAATGAGGAAAATACCAGCTCAGGAAGGTATAAGGAAAAGTTATTCATGAATCCAATCCAGGCACTTCCTCACAGTGCTTTTAAAAAGAAAAGTAAATCCCTTAAAGCTCAAATTTATGTAGTTATCTTGGAAAAAAATTTTTAATTGCCTAGAGTCTGCATAGCTCCTTGTTATACTCTAGCATAACAAGGACTATAAAACCATGACTAAAATATTCACACCCCACTCCAGTCCCTATAAAAAAAGGAATTGCTAGTTTATTCATCTTGCCTAATGACACAGAAGGGCAAAACAAGTACCCAGACAATGAATAATAATGCAAGAGCTCAGACTGTAAAATCAATATGTCAGATCAGTAGAGCTGAGCTTCGTTTTAATGCTCTCATCCCTAAATGCAGTAGAGCTTACCTTTGAATTATATATATGTATTGACCTAATGACATAAATATTGACTTTTCCTTATATGAAGCTTTGTTTTTCCAGTCTCACTGTAATTACGATGTCAATATTTGTGGCTGTAGTAACATTGAATTTAAACTTGTTAATTGTGACTGATGGTGGCATGTCATGGGATAATCCAGACAGTCTTACGGTCTCTACACACTGGTGGCACTAGATAGTAACTGATAAATCAGTAATTCCCTAGGTATACCATAGTAAGGTAAACTTCTTTAAGAAAATAACTATTTCATTCCCAATAATTTGAGAACTGGTCTCCTCCTCAATTTGTCAGGTTTTACAACACACAGAAGTAATAACCAGGATGTGACTAGATCTTGGTCTGTAACTTTGCACATTTTTTTCTTTAATCAAACACTTCATCCCTAACTTCAAGCCGCAATCCATGCTCCTAACAAATTCTTTGATCTATTGACTATACCCGTATCCCCATAGCTCTGCATGTGTATGAAAGATAACATTTAATATTTGTTATTATTCTTTGATATATTTCAACAAGGATCCTATGCAAAGTTTAGCCTAATACAAAATATGATCTGTATAAATTTTATTTCTTAAAAATGTCCTACTTAATTATTTCTCCTTACATGGTTTTATTTTCATAAGAAAGGATTTCACACAGTTCCTACAGTTGTGACATCTCTGGGACAAACGATAATGCTATACCTCAGGTCATTTTAATTAAATTGCTTTACTTCAATAACATTTAGAGAAACATTCCAAGTGCTTTAAAAAGCTGCAAAGTGATTTGCTTTGTCCTTATAAAGTTTCTGAACACTCCCATTCAAGGTCCTGTACCTTCCAATTTAAGAAGAGCAGAAGTATGTGTTATATTCATCTTTTAGAGTTAGGTGAAACACACAGGGAATGCTACACAAAAAGAATAAAACAGTGGGGTCCACGATTTGGCTTAAGAGCTGTTCTAGATGTATCATGGTGAGCTAGTTATCCATCATCCTGTTTTTTCTTATTTGCCTCTACAGGGATGCCAGATGAGATGAACCTCAGTGATGTAAAGCAAATCCATCAAACAGACGGTAGTAGTACTTTAGACACAACTGGAGCAGGATGTACAGCAACAACTGAAACTATGGCATTGGCTCTGATGGGTGCAGTGATGTTACTTCCTGGGCTTTGGTAACTGAACTTTTCTGCCCTGATACATATGTCTTATTAGAGTCTTAACTTCTCCCCTCTCTTTCTCCAAGTGGAATAAGAGATCTTTTCAAATGTAACAATTATATTTATGAAAAGGTATGTCACACTACCTTAGAAGCCAAGTTGGTATGTTCGCAAAGTATCTAAAAATCAACGTTTAAATGAAAGACTGTTTGAAAACGTCTTCTTTGAATCTAATTTAAACATTCTTAAATTCTAACATATTAAACCTGCATATGTAAAGAGCACAGAAGTGACTTTGAATAAGAAGGATTTAGTATATCTGTAATTTCATTATCCTCAATTCCAACCTCTTCCTTTTTAAAAGAAAAATGTTTAAATCAAAGGTATATTTTCAGGACACTGAAAACAGTACATAGTGTTTCTTAAAATATTGGAATTAGAATTCCATTAAGTGAATCAAAACAAACAATGGCAAGTAGTATGCATGCATTTTCAAGAGATTCTTCCATTTTGCAAGTTATAGAAAGAAATTACTGAAAGACTATAAGTTATAGAGTAGATTGCCGAGGAGCATTTCATGTAATTTCATTGAATATGCTTGATAATTTTTATCCACTGTAACTTAGCCACTGACAAACCTTAAAGCTGAATATTTTGATAACATCTGATTTGTATCCCATTATATACAAAATGCATCTTTGGTATTGTGATTCTGTTCCCTCCTCTCTCTTTGCCGAATGGATTTAGCTACATTGCAAACACACGCCTGCTCTAGGAATATCGTTAATAAAGCTGTTAATTATTTGGTGGAAAACTTTAAAGAATATTGATCATTTTCTCCTGGAAAAATGATATATTCATCCATTTTCAAAATATTATTTGCTGTTTTTTTAAACTTGATATTGAACAAACAATTGTCTATACATTTCTAAGGTTCCTATGCATATCTAAAGATGTACTAATACAGAAAATATGGCATGCACTGTTTTAGCTCTTTTCCTATTTTCACATTAGCAGAGCCACTAATCCACAGTCCCTGATTTCCCAGTTGTGATAAGGTGCCTCAGCAGGCACTGATTAGGATGTGTCTATCGCTGTACTTAGGAGGAAGAGATAAGTCAGCTTTTATTAAGAAGTATCACATCCAGTTGATAGCCAGAAAATATAATTAATACAAAGTGACAGAATAGAAAAGAGAAGTGCTGAACCTATAAAATTTAAAAAAAAAATTCAAAAGGATTTGAAATGACCTCTGTAAAAGAACTGAAGGGGACTCAATCAACAGCAAAGATTTGCGAGATGAAATCAATCTGTCCAAATGAGGAAATTCTATATGATCAAACCCTGTTCTCTCTCAGTTTCTCAATTATTCAAATGATCTGTTGATTGTCACCTTAAACCACACTATGTTTATACCACCCAGTCACATTTTCTTGTCTGTTAAAACATGCCTCAGAACTGGAAGTGTTACTTTACCTGCCAATTCTGGAGGTCATTTTCCTAAGCTTCCATCCCACCTTAATATGTGTTCCATGATCTGCTTGGCTTATAGCTCATTTGCACCACTATGCTCCAAAAATTACAAACTTAACATATTTTTTAAATTTTCATTTCAACTTCACCTCTTTATTTAAATAGCTCTGAAATGAGTAATATGAAGTCAACCATTTGTGGCACTCCAGCCCAAGTCACAGTTGGCTTGCCCCAACAATGCTTTTGACCCAAACCTTGAGGTGACAGTAAGAAAAACCAACTGTAGAACATGGTTCAGCAGTCTGAGATGTACCTGGAGAAAATCGGTTGATAAGAGATAATTTTAGGTAGCGCAGGAAATGGTTAAAACCATAGTGACAAAATCAATAGTATGAATGAGTATTTTTTATCAACTAAATTTTACGTACTCAAATGGGTGTTGTCTACCTTCACGTAGGCACTTAGGAGACCATATATATACCATAATCGTGTAGCTAGAGCTCAAAACACTTGGAGGTTTTCAGAATTTCTTGAAGATCCTGAGGCATACTTTTTTTAATATTCTCAATGAGGTTATTCATTCTTTAATATTCTACTCTGTAGCAGGTTACATTTGTATAGCTCTTTATAATTTACAAGGCCATTTCAGATGAGATAAAACATCTCATCTGACCTTCCTCACCCCTCAAGGATGGGCTCAATTTTTAGTCAAATAAAAGCAATAACACTGAGGTTTTTGTTTTTGTTTTTAATATGGCTCAGAATTTGCTACGGAAGAGTTTTCCATCAGTAAAGTCTAAAAAGTTCTTAAGCAATGGTAAAATTGTTAGAATACATGTGTACTTTTCAAGATGACTTAAAGGATAACATTCAGGTGGATATAGATGTATTTTAAAATATCACTCACATAGTTATAGTCACATACTGGGATCACTTAAAGGAATTTTCTTGAATTTCTGAGTTATTTTTATACAAATGCATCATGAAACAGTCCAGTGTTTTGCATATATTGGGGAATAATCAGTTAACAGTCTGAGCTAACATTCACTTGGCCTTCCCTTTGCGTATATACCATGATAAATGTTTTTACGCACAATCTCCCCAATAATATTACCACCTCCATTTTACCAATGAGGAAACTAAGGCTAGAAATATTATGTAATTTGTTTGGTGTCATACAAATAGTCAGAGTAGAATCAGACAGGTAAGTAATATCTCTAAATAAACTATATACATTCCTGGTTAAAAGATATAATAGTTCTAGAACTGTGGTAAAGAATCTTGAGGTTAGCATAAAAGTCATTCAGAGGTGATTTAAGTCTCCAAACAAGGATTTAAAAAACAAATACAATTAACTGTACAATTCTAATTGTAGAATTATCAAATTGCATATTAGTGTAAAAGCATAGTGAAAAGGAAAAATGTAAACATGAACATTTTCTTCCCTACCAATCAATACTCTCCCACATGTGAAAATTCTATTCAAACACATCAGCCTCTAAAATAAACCAGCTACCAAAAATGAGAAAACACACACACATTTTTTTAACTATAACAGAATCATGAAATTTCATTTTGTTTTCTGTGCAACTGAAGGGTTGAAACATTTCTTTGGCCATAAGACAAAGGATGGCATAAAAAATAAGGAAGGAAGGAAGAAAAGAAGGGAGGACAGGAGGGAGGGAGGGAGGGAGGGAGGAAGGATGTGGCAGAATATAATTTTTAAAAATCTTAGATTTGCCTTTTATCCTCTATTTGTTCAGGAACAAACAAATAATGAAATAATGCCTGGAGTGTTCTTTTCTAATTAAAGGACAGAAGTTAATAAGCTATTTCTTCCCAAACACTCAGATTTTCTGAAGTGCTCAATAATGATGTTTTGAAAAGGACTCAATTTATTGCTAATTGTTTTCAATCACTTAAAATATTGTTTCTGTCATCAGAACACTTCAGGTACAATTAAAATTTTTTCTTCCTGACTGAATTCATTCAACTTAGACTTGCGATTCTGAGATATTCACTGCGCAGTTTGTGATATCAGTATTTCTTTAGGTTGCAAACTTGGTATCCTGTACAACGACATGGGTTGTACAAAAACAGAAATAATTGTTAGGTATGACATTGGGCATATCAAGTTTTTCTTTAATTGTAGATGGTTGTATATCAATCATTTCTGATTAAAATATAGATAAAACATTTCTCAGGTTTAAAATCTGCTTTCTTTGCCTTTGCTAGAATTACATGATGACTGAATTACTCTTATATCATCATTATTTTGTAAATGGAGATTTAATCAAATGCAGTTCCTAATCTATCCTGTCTGCCTCCATATGCAAAAAGAAACTGAAGAATTTCATCACAATATGATTAATATCTTCACAGTAACAACGGCAATAACTTATTTGGAACATGGTCGTGGTAGAGATGGATGTTTGTGGATAAATTTGCACACATCTGAAGCAAGAGTCTCCCCCCTTCCTGCACTTGTCAATTGTCACATTGGAATCATTTTTACCATGAAATATATGAGAAGACCATGCATCTCACCTTCCCTGGAAATTTTTACTTTCACTATATCAAAGAGCAAGAGAAAGGGAAGGGGATAGAGGAATGTGAAATGCCACCGAATTAAAAATAGACTGGAGAATTTCTAAGGATCAAACTGGCTGGAGACAGGGATTGACCCTTAGCAATAACTTGGGTAATTTGGTGAGTAAATTCTACTTTTATGAATTTCAATACCCACCTTTGAGCACCACTCAACTAGAAGGAACTTAGGGTCTTAGAAGGAGAGGAAGCAGGGGGTCTCTCTTTTCCTGAGATTAACCAGCCAAGGCCAGCAGCATTAGAAGGGGGGGGGGAAAGCCTAATTTGCAAAATAAATGTATGAGCAGTACAGTGTGTTTAGCAAGCACCTGTCTTATTCTACCTCTTTAAGAAATCTAGGCACTGACCAGTAAAGAATTTTTCACAACTGCAATTTCTTCAGAATAACATTGAAAGACCCACATAGAATCAAGGATTCCAACTACAAAATTGTGGTCAAAGCTGTCAAAGACTTCCAGAATACAATTAGCCAAGTCATTGTTCTTTTCCAACTCACCCCACATTCTCACCCCTCTCCCTGCCGCCCACATACACACTCTCACGCCCCACACACATTTTCTTGCTATTGTTTCTATTTCCTTTTGGTTTTCTTATCTGTAAAATTGAGATAGCTGTATCTAACTCAGAATTGCTTACAGGACTAGATAATGCAACGCATACTTAGGACCCACCTGGCACATGATAAGCCTTAATAATCCATGTTTGTTCCTTTCCCATTAAGCCTTCTGTTAAAAAGCATGGGTGCCCAGGTTGGGACAATACCAAACTATAGAATTATGGATTCTGCCTGTGGATAAGCTTTTGATAGGGAAACAGCATAACAAGGTTTGAGAGTGAATAGAGCTTAGGAAGGAGAAAGAAGACAGAGTAAAAGTACAGGAGAGACCCACCTGCCTGTTTCATGTCTCACGTTTTGCTTAGCCTCATCCTGGCTACAAGGTTTATTCGTTGAAAATGTATTTCCTAAATATAGGGAGTTAGAGAGGGGTCTTGCTCTTATTGATTGTAAAGGGATGTTAGCCCTGTCCCAGTGTTTACATGTGAATTGGTCTCTAACTATAACAGATTGAAAACCTCAACACCCGCCAGCCCACCTGAAAGTCTAGTTGACTGGTGGGTTCAGACCGCATGTCAGAGTGATTACAGAACGGGCTAGAGAGCAGCCCAAGGTGAGGTGGGAGCTAATAATCAATGAGCAAGCAGTGTATTGCTCAGTATCTCCCTTAAAGTCACCACCAAGTGGAGATTTCTGAATGGCAAGATCACTTCCTTAAGTTCATGTTGCTAACAGGTGAGAAAGCAAGTATTCTAAAACAGGTCAGACTTCAAAATCCTTTCCACTCCACCACTCAATATCCCTGAACTCAGAAAACCCTTGAGAAGGAAGCTGATTCAGTTAAGTTACTTTTTAGGTTATTTGTAGGTTTTACAGGATATTTTTAAAATTTCCCTTGTTCCATGTGCTTTTTATTCTCATCTAGTGTCTCGGATAATTTTCTCTTCCGTCTCTCTTTCTTCACAAATTTAGCTCTGGTAATAAGGTGATCATCCTGAAGAGATTCCATATGCCAGATGCCCGAGTGTGGCCATTTGATGGGGAGACTGGCTCAACCACTGACTCACAGCCATCCAAAAATGCTGGAGAAACCAGAACAAACACAGCTTCAAAGGTTTTAGACCTAACCGACTGTATGACCTTCAGCAAGTCCCACCACCTTTTTGAACTTCAGTTCCTCATTTGTAAAATAATATGCTTGAGCCAAATGATCACTAAATTTCCTTCTAGATTTCTAGTCTAAAACAGAAAACATTGATGCAGTGATACAGAACATTTATTTACTCAATATCTTATATGATAACCTACTATTACTTAATACATAAAAACACTTTAAAAATAATGCATAAAATGTTATTTTAGTTACAACTTTATGCATGTGGTGATAATTCTGTTTATCACATATAGGGATGTGGCTTTTCTGCATGAGATTGAGTGGAATTATCCTTTCATAAATGAAGGAGAGAATAGTTAGAACAAAAGTTCTTTAGCTTTCATTTAATGGACAGAACAATACGCCTGAGCAAAGTAATCTATCCTGTCATTAAATATTTTGCAACTAATTGCTTATTGTTTTAGCTAATCTTATAGCAGCTATGATATGGGGTTTTCACTAATTCAGGTATGGTGTGTCACAATATTTAAAAACGAATAGTACATAGAGTGGCACCATTGAGGGACCAAAAGATAATAGTGTAGGGAAGTCAGAGATGAATAATAAAAGTGAGTTTGACAGTATTTTCTCTTCTCACAGATTTTCCCAGGAGACCCTTTTAAATAGGCCTAAACAAATGGTATTGTCTCTGATGATTTATTGCAGAACAAGCTGACAGAGCACAGGGGCATGTTAGCTGGTCCCCTGTAGTATAGGTGCTAATTCAGAAAATGAAGAGACCAGAAGTGCAGCAGTTGGAGGAAATGCTCTGTATCATCCAGTGAGCAAGCAGACAGAAGCTGGTAATCACAGCTTATCTGAAAAGATAGTTTCTAAATATTGTACGTTGGTAATTTTAGTATTTTGTTTTCTTCATTTATTAGAAATATTAATGAGAATTTCATTACAGATGTTTAACTGCAATAAATTTATAATAAATTAATTTTACTTTACTACTAATTTTCCTACACATCTATTACAGGATGGATGTAACTGAATGTAAATATGTGAACGTATGTACACATTTATCTATATTTATCTATAAAATACACATACACATTCATATATTTACAGATTTAGATAAAATATAACATATAAAGGCTTTTTATGTTACATTTTCATAAAACTTGCCTTTATATCAATTATTTCTGGCTTTTCAATCAAAGACTGAGAAGGTCAGTGAAATAGATAATTTTTATAAAGTTGCTGCTTATTATTTTTCCATATGGACTTTCATCTTTCATTTCAAATAGATCAACATTGAACAAAGCTCTTAATAAACACAAGAGAGCATATAGGGCCACTGCGGCAATAAGAGGATGCATACATAAGGTTTATATTGCAGAAAGCCTCACTGCTACAGCCTTATATATACATTTTCTATTGTCTTTAAGAGACTATTCCCTGGAGAACAATGCAAAAGCACAAATAGTTAGCTTATGTTTCTTACTATAAAATATGTAAAAGTATGACTTTAACTACTCACTTGCTTTTAGGTTAGCAACTAACTGAACTTAAGCTGAGCAAGAAAGGAATGACAATTCAAAGGAACTCAAATGTATCCTCATTTTCCTCAAGTCATCAGTTGTGCTGTCTTCTCCCTTAGTGATGTTCACCTTTCACTGTCCCGCTGGCTTTGTTATCTATACTCTCAGTGCCTGTGTGGGACACTATGTACAAAATGGAACTCAGGCTTGGAAATAAGACTAGTCCTGGTTTTGAATATCAGCTCTCTGAAACATCTGTGAAATCGAGATGATCATACCTCCCCGTCCTTGACTGATTTATTGGCAAGATTTACTGAGTGATTGTACCTACAGTGACTGGTACATTGTGGGGATTAAGTAAATATGAGGTAGCATTTTATCAAGACTTGCTTTTAGGTGAAATCTTTCACACTAAGATGTAAGCAACTGATTTGATGAGGAATCATCTGATTTTAAAACTATACAGAAGCAGTCCCACTCCTAGGCATATACCCAAGAAAACCATAATTCAAAAAGATACCTGCACCCCAATGTTCATTGCAGCACTATTTACAATAGCCAGGACACAGAAGAAGCAAACTAAAAGGCCATCAACAGAAGAATAGATAAAGAAAATGTGGTACATATATACAATGGAATATTACTCAGCCAGAAAAAGGAACAAAATTGTGCCACTTGCAGCAACATGGATGGACCTAGAAATTGTCATACTGAATGAAGTAAATCAGACACAGAAAGACAAATATCATATGATATCGCTTATATGTGGAATCTAAAAAAATGGTAAAATGAACTTATTTACAAAACAGAAGTAGAGTCACAGATGTAGAAAACAAATTTATGGTTACCAGGCGATAAGGGGCGGAGGGATAAATTGGGATATTGGGATTGACATATACACACTACTATATATAAAATAGATCACTAATAAGAACCTACTGCATAGCACAGGGAACTCTACTCAATACTCTGTAATGGTCTATATAGGAAAAGAATCCAAAAAGAGTGGATATATGTATAACTGATTCACTTTGCTGTACACCTGAAACTAGCACAACTTTGTAAATCAATAAATTTTTTAAATGAAAGAAAAAAACTATATGGAAACCTAAATATCATGTATTTCTGTATTTTGCAGAAGAGAAAGCTAAAATCCAGAACACATAAGTGAACTACCCAAGGTACGAACACAACTAGTTTAAAACAAAAGACCAGCAAACCCTCGTTTTTTAAGTTCTGTGCACTGTACTGAATCAAAATGCTTGTTTGTATATCCTAATATTCAACAGAAATCACACCATAACCACAGGGACTAAACAGAAACAGGCAAACCTACCAACTTGGGAGACTATGCTTAGACACATGATTTCCAGAAAATGAAAATAAGGCTACCTAGAGAACTTATAAAATCTAACACTACCCTGACATTGATTAAAATAGTAGAGATAATGTAATAGAATTTGAATGTAATGGTTTTAATATAAATGTTAAATCTCTTCGAATTCACTTCTAATTCTTGATAAACTGACCAACTTGCTAAAGAAAGTGGGACATCTTGATAAATAACCTATTCTAACACAGATTACAATTTTCAAATTTATCACTATTTTACTTTTAAATTATAGGAAATAAATTAAAAAATATTTTATGTCACATTTAAAGGTATTAAAAGAAACATTTCTTCTTTGCCTCTGTTGTTTTCTACCATATTATTTTGATTTGCAATCTTTAGATTTACCATCTCTGTACCAGATTATAATTAAGTTATATCTTGAAACATGAAGATCAATAGATCATGTTCAAGTTCATCTTATTTTTTATTTATTTTTTAATTTTATTTTATTTTCTTATACAGCACGTTCTTATTTCTTCCAGGTTGTTGGTTTTATTGGCACAGTTTCTTGTAGTAGTCTCTTATGATGCTTTGCATTTCTGCGGTGTCCACTGTAACTTCTTTTTCATTTCTAATTTTATTGATCTGAGTCCTTTCCCTCTTTTTCTTCATGAGTCTGGCAAAAGGTTTATCAATTTTGTTTATCTTCTCAAAGAACCAGCTTTTAGTTTTATTGATCTTTGCTACTGTTTTCTTCATTTCTTTTTCATTTATTCTGATCTGATCTTTATGATTTCTTTTGCTAAATTTGGGGGTTTTTGTTCTTCTTTCTCCAATTGCTTTAGGTGCAAAGTGAGGTTGTTTGAGATTTTCTTGTTTCTTGAGGTAGGATTGTATTGCTATAAACTTCCCTCTTAGAAGTGCTTTTGCTGCATCCCATAACCTTTTGTAAAGTTAGGTTGTTTATTTGAGATTTTTCTTGTTTCTTGAGGTAAGATTGTATTGGTATAAACTTCCCTCTTAGAACTGCTTTTGCTGCATCCCATAGGTTGTGGATCATTGTGTTTTCATTGTCATTAGTCTCTAGGTATTTTTTGATTTCCTCTTTGATTTCTTCAGTTAGCAGCATATTGTTTAGCTTCCATGTGTTTGTGTTTTTTTATGTTTTTTTCCCTGTATTTGATTTCTAATCTCATAGTGTTGTGGTCGGAAAAAATGCTTGATATGATTTCAATTTTCTTAAATTTACCAAGGCTTGATTTGTGACCCAAGATGTGATCTATCCTTGAGAATGTTCCATGTGCCCTTGAGAAGAAAGTATAATCTGCTGTTTTTGGATGGAATGTCCTATAAATATCAGTTAAATCTAGCTGGTCTATTGTGTCATTTAAAATTTGTGTTTCCTTGTTAATTTTTTCTCTGTACGATCTGTCCATTGGTGTAAGTGAGGTGTTAAAGTCCCCCACTATTACTGTGTTACTGTCGACTTCCTCTTTTATAACTGTTAGCATTTGCCTTATGTATTGAGGTGTTCCTATGTGGGGTGCATATATATTTATAATTGTTATATCTTCTTCTTGGATTGATTCCTTGATCATTACGTAGTGTCCTTCCTTGTCTCTTGTAACATTCCTTAAAACCTATTTTATCTGATATGAGTATTGCTACTCCAGCTTTCTTTTGATTTTCATTTGCATGGCATATCTTTTTCCATCCCCTCACTTTCAGTCTGTATGTGTCCCTAGGTCTGAAGTGGGTCTCTTGTAGACAGCATATATACGGGTCTTGTTTTTGTATCCATTCAGTGAGCCTGTGTCTTTTGGTTGGAGCATTTAATCCATTCAGGTTTAAGGTAATTCTCAATATATGTGTTCCTATTACCATTTTCTTAATTATTTTGGGTTTGTTTTTGTAGGTCCTTTACTTCTCTTGTGTTTCCCACTTAGAGAAGTTCCTTTAACATATGTTGTAGAGCTGGTTTTGTGGTGCTGAATTCTCTTAGCTTTTGCTTGTCTGTAAAGCTTTTGATTTCTCCTTCGAATCTGAATGAGATACTTGCTGGGTAGAGTAATTTTGGTTGTAGGTTCTTCCCTTTCATCACTTTAAATATATCATGCCATCCCCTTCTGGCTTGTAGAGTTTCTGCTGAGAAATCAGCTGTTAACCTTATGGGATTTCCCTTGTATGTTTTTTCTCATTTTCCCCTTATTGCATTTAATAATTTGTCTTTAATTTTTGTCAGTTTGATTACTATGTGTCACGGTGTGTTTTTCCTTGGGTTTATCCTGCCTAGGACTCTCTGCACTTCCTGGACTTGGGTGGCTATTTCCTTTCCCATATTAGGGAAGTTTTCAACTATAGTCTCTTCAAATATTTTCTTGGGTCCTTTCTCTCTCTCTCTTCTCCTTCTGGGACCCCTGTATTGCAAATACTATTGCATTTACTGTTGTCCCAGAGGTCTCTTAGGCTGTCTTCATTTTTTTTTCATTGTTTTTCTTTATTCTGTTCCGTGGCAGTGAATTCCACCCTTCTGTCTTCCAGGTCACTTATCCGTTCTTCTGCCTCAGTTATCCTGCTATTGATTCCTTCTAGTGTATTTTTCATTTCAGTTATTGTATTGTTCATCTCTGTTTGTTTGTTCTTTAATTCTTCTAGTGTTTGTTCTTTAATTCTTCTAGGTCTTTGTTAAACATTTCTTGCATCTTCTCGATCTTTGCCTCCATTCTTTTTCTGAGGTCCTGGATCATCTTCACTATCACTATTCTGAATTCTTTTTTCTGGAAGGTTGCCTATCTCCACTTCATTCAGTTGTTTTTCTGGGGTTTTATCTTGTTCCTTCATCTGGTACATAGCTCTCTGCCTTTTCATTTTGTCTATTTTTCTGTGAACGTGGTTTTCATTCCACAGGCTTCAGGATTGTAGTTCTTCTTGCTTCTGCTGTCTGCCCTCTGGTGGATGAGGCTATCTAAGAGGCTTGTGCAAGTTTCCTGATGGTAGGGACTGGTGGTGGGTAGAGCTGTGTGTTGCTCTGATGAGCAGAGCTCAGTAAAATTTTAATCTGCTTGTCTGCTGATGGGTGGGGCTGAGTTCCCTCCCTGTTGGTTGTTTGGTCTGAGGTGACCCAGCAGTGGAGCCTACCCAGCTCTTTGGTGTGGCTAATGGCAGACTCCGGGAGGGCTCCTGCCAAGGAGTACTTCCCAGAACTTCTTCTGCCAATGTCCTTGTCCCCACAGTAAGCCACAGCCACCCTCCACCTCTGCAGGAGAAACCTTCACTCCAGTGGGTGGACTTCTGTGGTATAATTGTTTTCCAGTTTTTGAGACCAGCCAGCGGTTATGGGATTTGATTTCATTGTGATTGTGCCCTTCTACCATCTCATTGCGGTTTCTCCTTTATCTTTGGATGCGGGGTATCTTTTTTGGTGAGTTCCAGTGTCTTCCTGTCGATGATGGTTCAGCAGTTAGTTGTGATTCCCGTACTCTCACAAGAGGGAGTGAGCACACATACTTCTACTCCACCATCTTGAATGGCCATCACTCATGTTCATTTTAATTGGAAGTTCTTTGTTATTTAAAAATTAAACAAGTTTATTGTACTATAGCAACTTCTAGTGATTTTAAAATAATGAGAAAATATGAATATTTGAAATCTTTCTAAAAACTTCCCTTTAGAGGAGCATTATTTCACTATAAGATATAAGGGCAAGTTAGCTACAGTTGAAGTAAGTAATCTTTAATTTTTAGTTCTATTTTTCTCTTAAAATCCAGAGAGTTGTTAGTTATTTGTCTTCATTGGCCTCAAAAGAAAAATCCTCTTATACTTCTCTTATTAGCTGCTTTTTTCTAAAACAGAGTAAATTGTCTCCATATAACAGGAAATTTTAGCAACTAAAAGATGAATTCCACTGTAGGATATAGAGAAAATAATTTAATGGACAGTATATTCATAGACATTAACTCTGGTAGTAACTATGAACAATTTACAGTCATGTTGTCCTTCAAGACTTATCTAAAATACAAGGTTGCATATGAAACTTTATTTTAATCAACTTTTTTCTCAATAAAAAATATTTCCAAAAAATAAAAAAATATTTCCATTGAAAATTCTTGAAAATAGGGGAATAAATATCATCAAAAATTCTCCAACTTCCATTCACATTTTGCTGCATTTTAAAAAATCTAGCTTGTAGAAATGCAGCTATATATAATATACACATATTAAATTAGATATCTATATAGAAGACACATGTATATCTACATATAGATAGATGGATATAATGATTATATACTTACATAAGTATATAAAGATAGGATTTTTTAAGATGTGATGATGTGATATTTTCTTTTTAAGCCATCTTTACTGCTTAACAAAATATCATGAATGTTTTCTAGGCCAATATATATAATTCTAAAAATAACTGTAATTGATTCATGTATTTTTCATATGAATATCACATTATTTAATCAATTCCCTATTGAACAACATTAAATTATTCCCAATATGTCATAAACAATGTTCCAATGAGAATCTTTATAAACTAAATTTTACACACCTCCATGATTATACTCTTAGATTCATTTTCCTTCCTTAGGTGGGATAGGAAATGGAGATGCTTTATTCCACTTGGAGTGACCAGTGCAGCCAAGAACCAAGCAAACAATAATAAAGATATGAGTTATTTTTTTCATAATGTGTGGCCCTGTATGCTTCCTTGATTCCCCTTAATTGAAAGTAATTTTCTCCTTAATCAATATACTACAAAATCAGACTACAATCATTTGTGTATTTACCTTATTTTCCCTGGCAGATTAAAGGTTACTAATGGCTTTCTGAATACTTTGTGGTAATACAGTCCCTTGAACTTAGATGTCCATATATATGTGTTGAATCAAATCTAATTACAACAGTTTGCAAAAAAAGATGTTATTTTACTATATTTGTTATAATTCATTAACCTTAGAAACTTTTAACCTCAAAAAATCCTAAAAACAGTTGTAATATTAATAATAATTCCTGTCTGTATCAAAGGAAACTTGGGAGAAAATGAGATTAATATGTGAAGATATTTGTAAATAGGAAAATAATTCAGATTATAATTTTTATTGTTACAACCAAATGGACTATTTGCTGGGGGTTTATACATTTTTTATTATTTCACATCTGACCTCTTAATAGTGAAATATAACCTGAGAGCCACAATACTTTGAAGATGTCTTTACTGAAAAGGAGTTTATTAGACTTTGTGTGCCTGCCAAGCTCAGAATGCCTTCTGAAGAAACTTAAAATTTGATCCCCTTTCCTTTACAGCTGACTGAGTGGGGGTGATCTAGGACAGCACTGTCCAACAGAAGTGTAATGTGAGCCACCTATGAAATTTAACATTTCTCAGTAGCCATACTAAAAAAAAAAAAAAAAAAAAGAGAGTAAAAAGATACAGCTGATATTTAATAATACATTTAACCCAATGTATGAAGATTACCACCATTTCAACATGTAGTCAGTATAAAAATCATCAGTAAGATATTTTCTATTCATTTTTATATTCAGTGTTTTGCAATCCAGCATGTGGTTACTGCACATCTCAATGTGGACACACTGTGTTGCAGCTGCTGAGCTAGTGGTTCTTGTATTGGACAACACATAGAGAGAGGTGGAGACACAAAGGCACCTTGAGAAAAAAGATCATTAATAAGGGAAATACATGAGAAGCCTCCCTTAGTCATAAATCTGAGGCAAGAAAATATATTTTAATTTGGAGAAATGTATTAGCAAAACCTGTCCTTCTAAACACGGATAGGAATTGAAAACTCAAAGAGATGTCTCTGAAGATGACAAATATTCTCTCCTTGACCAAATTCTACTCAGCCTTTTCTGAACTCTCTACTTAACTAAGCCCTGATTTGGGGTTTCCATATTGGTTTCCACATTGTCCAATTTTAACAAGAATCCTGCTAGGTCAGTTTAGCCAGAATCTTCCATCTGCTATATCCGGTTACCTCAATACCCAGGTTCTTCATCCTTTACCATTCTCCAGGTGATTCTGATCATCTTAGACTGCCTTCAGCAAGAATCCTGTTGGGTCACATTAGTCAGAATTTCCCAATACCTGTGAGGTTTCCTCTTGGGTAATTTTCCATCAGCTGACGCCCATCTTGCTCTTTGGCTATAAATTCCCACTTATTCTTGTATTCTGAGTTAAGCCCAACATCTCTTCCCAACTACAAAGCCCCACTGCAGTGATCTTCACAACCTATGCCAATTGCCCCCCTAAATAAAGTCTGCCTTACAGTTTTAACAAGTGTCATTAATACTTTTTTTTCTTTAACAAAATGTTGTGACTTTCAGAATGGCACTGTGAAGACTCAGGGAAACATTCCCAGAAAAGGGCATCTATTAAGTTGGTCAAAATTAGCAATGATAATCTTTCAAATTCTCTGAAAATTGCTCAGAGGGTTTATACAAACAGAGAAGCATTTATTCATCAAATCTAAGGAAATCCAGTAAGAACTATTTGAGGCAGTGGTATTCCAGTTAGGATTGCAGCCATCCCCCACACGTAAGCCTTGGGGGAAACTGCTCCAACAGGAGCCATAGCTGAAAGTCAGTTTCCATCTATACCCCACCCTGTCGCTCCCCTGCCTCCTTCCATTTTGGGTAGATTCAGCATCAGGTGATCATCAGCAGATTCCGTTTTTCACAGCTTAGTGCTATAGGAGACCTATATTGGGTCTGGCTGCAGCCTGGTAGAAATGCCTATTCTCTCGCTCCTAACTCCCACTTAATAGGGAAGATATAGGCTGGGGCGGTTGGTGAAGAGTGCAGTCCCTCTTTCTCAGGCAACTCGAGTTGCAGCTTCCACCTCCCCTGGCTCCCCAGTGTGGAAGAGCAACTCCAGATAGATTTGGCAGCTGTTCAGTCCCAGCAGATCCCATCCTCCTAGGTTCTGCAGACGATCCATACTGGGTGTAATGGTAAGCCAGCAGAGATACAAGTTCCAGCCAAGTACTAGTGTAGTCAAGTACAAAACAAATTAAAAAGCAAGCAAACAAACAATGATAACCATAATCTCTGGAGAGGAATCAATATCTAGAGATGCTATGTAAAAGGGAACTTCTTCAACCTGACAAAGTGTATCTGTAATAAACCCCACATCTGCTATCATACCTAATGGTAAAAGACAAAAAGCTTTCCCCTTAACATGAGGAACAATAGAAGTATGTTGGCTCTCCCCACATTTATTCAACATTCTGCTAGAGGATTTAGCCAGGACAATGAAGCAATTGGACAAGAAAAACAGACAAAAGACATCTAGATTGAGAAGAAGGAAGTAAAGTTATCTTAAATTACACATGACATGAACTTGTGTGTATATAAGGTATCCACTAAAAATATTAAAACTAATAAATGAGTTCAGCAAGATTGCAAGATGAATTATTTTTCTATATCCTAGCAATGAATAATCCAAAAACAAAGTTAAGAAAGCAATTCAACTTAAAATACCATCAAAAAGAATAAAGTCCTTAGAAATAAATTTAGCAAACTAAGGGCAAGACATACACAAGACTTCTACACACAAATATAAAACAGTGTTGGAAATAACTAAAGATCTAAATAAATGGAAAGATACCCCATGTCCATGCATTGGAAGATTTAATATTATTAAAATGGTTAAATTGATCTACAGACTCAATGTAATCTCTATCAAAATCTCATTTGGCTTTTTTGCAGAAATTGACAAGCTGATCCTAAAATTCATATGCAAATGCAAGAAACCCAGAATAGACAATCTTAAAAAGAACAAAGTTGGAAGGGTCAATCTTCCTCTTTTCAAAGCTTAGTACCCAGTTACAGTTATCAAGACAGTGTGGTACTGCCTTAAGGATAAATGTATAAGTCAATGGAATAGAATGTGAGTCCATAATTAAATTCCTAGCTCACATTGTTCACAAAAGTTAACTCAGAGCGGATCACAGACCTCAATACAAGAACTAAAGCTACAAAAATGTTAGAAGAAAACATATGAGTAAATCTTTGTGATCTTGCATTAGATAATGGTTTCTCACATACCACACCAAAAGTAGAAGCAACAAAAAGAGAGAAATTAGAACTTCACTAAAATTAGAAGCTTTTGTGCTTCAGAGGGCACCATCAAAAGGCATATGTATGAAAGTATTTAAAAATTATATATGTGATAAAGGACTTGCAACCAGAATATAGAAATAACTCTTACAACTCAATAATAAAGAGATACATAATCAAATTAACAATGAGCAAAGGATCTGGACAGACATTTCTCCAAGGAAAATAAACAAATGGCCAATAAACCCATGATAAAATGCTCAACATAATTAGTCATTAGGGAAATGGAAATCAAAGACACAATGAGATACCACTCCATATCCTCTAAAGTGAAAGAAAAATAATAAATGTTGTCAAGGATGTAGAGAAATTAGAACCCTCGTATACCACCGGTGAGAATGTAAAATGATGCAGCCACTTTAAAAACCAGTTTGCCAGTTCCTCAAAATGTTAAAACATATGATCCAGCAATTCCACTTTTAAGTATATACCCAAGAAAAAATAAAAACATACATCCACATAAAAGGTTGTACATTAAACATTAGTCATAATGTCCAAAAAGTAAAAACTAATAACCATCAATTGATGAATAAAATGTAGTATGTCTACACTTGGAATATTATTTGACATTATTATTTGACATTAGTAATACATTAGCATGTATTACTTATACATGCTACAACACAGACAGGCCTTAAAAAAATATCTTAAGTGAAAGGAGTTAATCACACAAGACCACATATTATATGATTTTATGTTTATGAAATATCCAGGATAGACAAATCCATAGAGACAGATAGTAGATTAACAGTTGCCAGAGGGTTGAGGGAATGAGAATTTACTGTTAATACATATGGGTTTCTTTTGGGGGTCATGAAAGTGTCTGGTGATAGTTGTGGAACTCTGTGAATATACTAAAAACCACTAAATTGTCCACTTTAAATGGGTGAAATTTACGGTATATGTAATATATTTTAATAAAGCTGTTAAAAAAGAAAAGGATTGGAGAATTTGAATTCTTAAAACTCAGTCCTTTCTTCCTGATTCAAAATTAGGTCAAGGGGATTCCCAACCAAGTCTTAATAGCAGCATAGAGAAATCCCTCCCTCACAGAATAAAATTCCCAAACCCTGGGACAGATCCCAGAAAGGAAGAGGGCTGGAATTTCTGAGACACTGAAGTGGCAATTACTAGAAGACCCTGGCTGGGGTTGGGGGCGTTAAGAGTAGTGGCCTGGTTAAATGTCTTTATGAATGGGTCGAAGGGAGACTCCTGGAAGTCTGTCATTCTGGTGTGATCTCCCTTTACTGACCTAACCCTGAGGAATGTGATGATGCCTTGGAAGAGCTACCATGCCCAGGACAGGAAGCTATACCTGCATCCCGGGCAGTCAAAGAAACTTACTGCTTAGAACTTAGCCTTTAATGACAACGCTTCTTGTTCACAGAAACACATCTTTGCTGCTACTGTAGACTGCATGTATGTGTCCCTCCAAAATTCATATGTTGGACCTAATCCCCAATATGATGGTATCTGGAGGTGGGGCCTTTGGGAGGTGATTAGGTCATGGGGGGTGGAACTCTCGTGAATGGAATTAGTGCCCTTGTAAAGGAGACCCCAGATTGCTCCCTTGTCCTCTTCTACCTTATGAGATTTCAGCCAAAAGATGGCCGTCTCTGAACCAGGAAGTAGGCAGACACCAAATCTGCTGGTGCCTTCATCTTAGACTTCCCAGTCTCCACAATTGTGAAAAATAAATTTCTGTTGTTCTTAAGCCACCTAGTTTATGGTGTATTATTATAGCAGCCTGAACTTAACACACTACAAAAAAATTTTTTTTGCCATAAATGATACTTCACAATATACAATGGGATTTAAAAGAGCTGAAAAATAAATCACTGAACTCCTTGATAGAGAGTAATTTGTCGATCCTCCACACTAGAACCCACTGTCATCTCCCAGCAAGTGGAAAATCTCTCTGAATTTCCCTCCTGACACTTAGGCACCAACTCTCCAGGTTGGTGCTATGGCAGACCCTCCCAATGCAATTTCTGGTGGTGGTTACAATATCCAAGGGTAGATTTTAGTTCCACATCACAAAAGCTATTAGAATTGCTTCTCTCCTCCCAGCTGCCCCATCCCAGACATTAAACACTTTGGCTTATCAAATATTTACATAATAAGAATGCCTTGAAGAAAGCAGACTATACATCCTGCAAATCCATGTATATGATTATGTTTCACATTGGAATGCTGCTTGTGTGTATTATCTGCCACCAATCTGTGAAGTCTGCCATGCCTATGTTATCCACGCCTTAACATCTGTGTTGGGGCATGGTTTCCAAGTAGTCAGTTGCAAAATTCTTTGACACATTAAGTCTGTTTTTCTTATCTGCTCAGTTGTTCCATCCCCTGTCCTCACGCCCATCCATCTGACATAGAAACCTTTGACTCCATCATGCTTAATCAGCTTGGGACCTTTGAACACATTTCTTTGACACAGAACATCCCCAGGCAGAAGTCCATACAGACTGATTAACATTTCACTACCACTGCCCAGGCAGTTACCCTCTTATCTAAGACTGCTTGTGATTCTAATGAATAGGAAGACCCCAAAGCAGGACATGAATAATACAAGCAGGAAAGCATAACTTAGCAGGTTCCTATAGCTGACATAGCACAGGAGCTCTATATAACCATCACCCCTTGTCTCCAGCTCTATACCCACCTTCTTTTAACTAAGGTAAACTGAGCAAGTTGCTATTCCTTGCATTCTGAAAGAGCCTAATTGGTACACATATGTTTTAGAAAGTGCTAGAAAGATGTTCCCTTTTGAGGGGACAAGGATGCTTATTAGAAATCACCAGGACTATCTCTGAAAGCGATTCAGTTTTATTTTGCTTTGATTCCCTGCTTGTTCAGAATATTCTACTTACTAACGGAGATTTCCATGCATCATGATATTTATCAGTGAAAGACAATGAAGAAAAGTATTACAAGCACTGAAAATGAGCTACAAACTGCACGTTATAAATTCAACTGGAATTCCAATTTATATACCAGTTTCTTATTATTTTGGAGAATGTGGCTAATGTCTCCCTGTTAATTCCAAATGCCCTGACAAAAATCTAGTTACTGGCTCTTGCCCTCCCCTGCTTGTCCCATGAAGGAAATGCCACCCTCTGAGATGCTATCAGATTGAGAAGCTGACATGTTTATCTTATCACTCTCAAAATAAAACATGTTCTGACTCTTCCTCTTGTCATTCTTTCTCTCTTTAGTCTAGAAGTGTGAACACTGGCTCCCTAACATATATTCGAAAATGATGTGTCAATGCTCCTCCAGGTGTGGTAACCTGAGATTCTCTCATCTTCCTTACAAGGTTTCTGGAAATGTTTGTTTTCTCTTCGTGAACTGTTATAGCGTACAAAGTTAGTTGCCATCCCTGCCCTTAAACAACTTACTATTCAGATCGATTGAATAGATGGGTGACTGAGACTGCTAATAAACACCCAATATCCATTCTCTCTTTCTTTCTTTGGTAATAGAACTTACTCATTTTTCAGTAAGGATGCTCAAGGTTTTCCAGTCTCATTTGCAACTAGATGAGGCCATGACTTTGTTCTGACCAATGAAATGTAAGCCGTAGTGGCAATGGTTAATTTTATGTGTCGACTTGACTGAGCTAAGGGATGCTCAGATAGTTGGTAAAACATTATTTCTGGATGTGTCTGTGAGGGGGTCTCAGGAAGAGATAGATTAGCATTTGAATCAGTAGACTGAGTAATGATCCCCCTCCCCAAAGCAGGTGGGCATCATCCAATCCAATGAGGACCTGAAAATAACAAAAAGGCACAAGAAGAGTGAATTTACTCTCTCTGCTTAAGCTGGGACATCCATCTTCTTCTCTTGCTCTCAGGGCAAAAAAAAAAAAAAAAGGAGTTAGAATTTACACTTTTCCCCTTCTCCCTGCCTTCTCTAACCTACTGCAACAGAATGTGAATCCAGTGTCTGAACTGTGAGACAAGAGCCACACTCTAGAAATGACGTAGAGAAAGCCATCAATGCTCTAGACCCATTATGATTGCACAGCTGGACAGGGACCTGGGTTGGGTTGCCTCAACCCAACTTTTGCAAGGGATTATACTTTGGTACTTAAATGTTCTACTACTAAGCACATTTTTAACAGAACCTATAAGTTAACCACCTTGACTGAATTCTTTCTAAAAATAGAAAAGCATATAACTCTATGAGCTGATGAATGTCTTCTATCGTTACTTTACTCATTTGAACCTTATTTTTAACATAAAAGCATTAAAGTATAAAAGACACAAAGAGTAAAATTAAATTAGAACAGAATAAAAGTAATCAATGCTTATTACATATTCTATACCCAAGATCACAAACCTTCAAGGCCATTTAAAAAATAATTGCTACCTAAATAAGAGGCCTTGGCTTTAAACCACAGGGTGGAAAGAGATTGACCTTGAAAACTTTCTCTCTTGGAACCTTTGAGCTGGGTGTTTAGCTCAAATTCTGAGATTAAAAAAAGAAAAAAAACTAAAATGCTGATCAACAGTATTAGGTCAAAGGTTTCCTTTAGTCTTTATTGCACTCTTAAGCACTTAACAATTTTTTTTTTTTTTTTTTTTTTTTTTTTTTT
>NC_041226.1:64579458-64655067 GCF_002837175.3 Physeter macrocephalus
GGCCATGGCTCACGGGCCCAGCCGCTCCGCGGCACGTGGGATCCTCCCAGACCGGGGCGCGAACCCGGTTCCCCTGCATCGGCAGGCGGACGCGCAACCACTGCGCCACCAGGGAAGCCCAAGCACTTAACAATTTTTAAAGTGCAGCTCTTTTTTTGAATGAAACTGAAGGATATAATTTCAAATATGCAATCGAGTCATTTTATTGTGTGACATCACTCATATCAAGCGAATTTCCTTCTGGTATTGAGCAAACGTAAATAACTGTGAATATCTATGAGTTCATTGGGCCAGCATGATTGAAAATAATGGAGTGATCTCTGATTGTAGTATTGATCATAAACAAAAATCTGTAATATATATATACTAGAGCTTTGGCTTTTGCATGAACCCTTTTAAGATCCCTAATTCATGCAACCTTTATATAATTTACCATTCCAGGTAATAAATTTCTATCTGAGTTTAGATGCTCATTTCCCATGCATCTTCTCATATATTTAATCATTTCATGGGACATGTCTCCCTTTGGGCTCAAAACGAGGCTAACATATTATTTTTAAAGTAACTATTGGTTTTGAAATCTATTAAAAGCTAGGATAATCACAATTGACCTCAGAAGAATACACCCTGCATACAAAAATTAATTATTTTGTATTTTTTAACCTTGCTAATCAAAACCAAAATTGAGAACTCTCCGGAAATCTATATCATCAACACATATCTTTATAACCACTGTATATACCAGCTACCTGCATAAACAGACAGTGGAAAGGATCTTGCAAGTACCACAAACTTAATCAAATAATTCACACTTATTGAATAGCTTTACTTCCCAATTATGCTTAGAAATAATTATTATGCATCTTTAACGATAATAACAATTATAGATAACACTTATTAGTCACTTTTCATGCCCAGAAACTCTTCTTTTTTTTTTTTTTTTTTTTTTTTGTGGTACGCGGGCCTTCCTCTGTTGTGGCCTCTCCCGTTGTGGAGCACAGGCTCCGGACGCGCAGGCTCAGCGGCCATGACTCACGGGCCCAGCCGCTCCGCGGCATGTGGGACCCTCCCAGACCGGGGCGCGAACCCGGTTCCCCTGCATCGGCAGGTGGACGCGCAACCACTGCGTCACCAGGGAAGCCCCCAGAAACTCTTCTAAATGCCTTAATCTTCATAACAATTCTACTAGATGGCTGTTCTGGTAATCAGTCCCATTTTACAGTTGAGCAAACTGAGGCACAAAGAGGTTCTGTAACTCGCCAGAGATCACACAGCTTACAAAGGCAAAGCTGGAATTTGTACCAGGTTCTGGCTCCAGAGTCTATGCCTTCAACTACTATATTATTCTACCTTTTCAGGTGAATTGATGACCCAGGCAGGAACTATCTATGATAAGAGGTAGACCTAGGGGAATAATAAAAGTTCCAGATGATTTAAAGTTGGACAGAGTTCCAATTCTGATTCTGTCAATAACTAAGTATGTGATATTAGGCAAGTGACCAGACTTTCCTGAGCTTTAGTTTTCTCTTTGAAAAATAAGGAGAGGAATGCCTATCTGAGTGGGTTAATGCGAAGATTAGGAAAAAAAAAATAATAATAATAATATATATATATATGCTTATACATATACACACATATATTGCTCACTAGCTAAATACATAGATAGACAGTGCCCAAAACAGTACCATATATGTAGTAGAAATTAAAACAAGGATGCTTCTTTCATTATTAGTCTCTTTATTAATCTAAATATACAACACAAGCCAGCCTCAGAAACTAGTGGTTACCATGGTGATAGAACGCAAATGAACTGCGCACCAAGTTCAGCTTTCTCACTAACTTTAAAATTTTAATCAAGTCATTTGACCACCCTTGGTTCCAAGATTCCCTTTCATCTCTAACATACACTGAATATATGAACTCACTCTTTTGCCTCCTGTTAAGGACTATTTGAGATTCCCCCAAAATTCATATATTGAGACACTACGCCTCCCCTCAGTATCATGGTATTAGGAGGAGAAACCTTTGGGAGGTAATTAGGATTAGATGAAGTCATAAGTGTGGAGCCCTCATGAATGGAATTAGTGCCCTTATATGAGTCATGAGAGATCTTGTTTCACTCTCTGCTCCCTACCATGTGAGAATACCATGAGAAGTAGGCACCTGCAACTCAGAAGAGGGGTCTCATCAGAACCTGACCACAGTAGGACTCTAATCTCAGACTTCTAGCCTCAAGGATTCTAAGAAATAAATGTCTGTTGTTTATAAGCCACCTGATCTATGGTACTTTGTCATAGCAACCTGAACAAACTAAGATACCTTCTAATCACCAATATAGTGTTACTCCTCTTTCTTCTCACCCTCTGACAAGCCTGATCCAAAGAAGATATATGACCTGCTTTCTAACCTCAAAAGGATACCAGACATGGTCCGAATCCCTCTTTGAGAGGTACAGCGGGCGGGCAAACATGGCAGTTATTCACTTAGAATGTATTATATGGAATCTAAGAAAGCATACAGGGGGAGGAAAGCAAAATAAATGCCAGTGGTAATTCTAAGAAGAAAAGCATGTAAAGAGAATTACATCAGGACCTTGAACAGGAGCTAAGAGTTAATACAGAAATGAAGGTCAAGTCCGAAGGGCAGAGACTCAGGATGATGGTTGAAAAAAAGAATCAGAAGAAATTAGGATAAGAGCCCCAGTGGTTTAATGACAATCTAAAGGATCTAGGTCAGTTTCCCAAACAATACCAAAATCGTTTTTGAAAGATACGTAAGTACGCTGGGCTGATAAAAGCACAGAGAGAGCATACAATGTCCTCCCTGATATAAAATCTTGCACTCCTCCCGAGCAATGCTTCTCATATTAAATTCTTCTTCAACTAAAATATAGATTCTGATTCTGTGGGTCTGGGGTAGGGCCTAAGATTCTGCTTTTCTGACAAGATGTTCATTTATACTAATGCAGCTGGCCAAGGGACCACAACTTGAGTAGCAAAACTCTCAAAACCCTTCCTCTGATACTGACATTTTTCTTCTACCAGAGGTAATCTAGCTTTATCTATGTAATCTCCTGCCCTTCTTCCAGTTCTAATACCCATACCCCTGCCTCCACCTCCAGAAGAGGACTTTACTCCATCTTTAGTACTGAGAGAACTTGCCCCTTCTCTAACAGCTCTGGAGCTGTGACATTTAACATCTGTTTCTGTTTGAACACTTGACTATCCCCCATGAGCTGGGGAAGTAGTAGAGTGGAGACAAATACATGGGGAATGGAAGCAGGCAAATAAAAAAATGTGCATGGGCTTCCCTGGTGGTGCAGTGGTTAAAAATCCGCCTGCCAAAGCATGGGACATGGGTTCAAGCCCTGGTTTGGGAAGATCCCACATGCCGCGGAGCAACTAAGCCCTTGCACCACAACTACTGAGCCTGCGCTCTGGATCCCACGTGCCACAACTACTGAAGCCCGAGCGCCTAGAGCCCGTGCTCCGCAACAAGAGAAGCCACCGCAATGAGAAGCCCGCGCACCGCAACGAAGAGTAGCCCCGGCTTGCCACAACTAGAGATAGCCCTCGCACAGCAACAAAGACCAAACAAGCCAAAATAAATAAATTAAATAAATAAGTTTGTTTTTAAAAAGGTGCAACTGTGAGTGAAGATGCATCTCTATTATTTCTAAGATGGAACCTCAAGAAATATTGCTATAAACTTACATAAGGGCTAGAAAAGTACTAGCACTATGCTATGGACTGAATGTTTGTGTCCCCTCGAAATTTTTTTATTTTTTTTCTTTTCCAACTTTACTGAGAAAAACAAATCCAGGTCCGAGTGCCCCTGTGCCCTCCCCCACCCCAGCCATAACTTAAATAACTTAGAGACAGAGTTGGGGGCGGGTGGGTGGCTGGTGGGAGAGGGAGAGAGGAGAGCCCACTACAGCCGCCGCAGAGTCCGCTTCTTGTCCGTCTTTTTCTTGGCTGCCAGCTTCTTATCACGCTCACCCGCGTGCTCCTTGGCCATGGGCCCCTCGGCCCCTGCTGGGCCCCCAGGGGCCATGGGGTCAGCGGTGGAGGCCACAAGCCCCGCTGGCCAGGGACCGGCTGGCCTCGGCCCTTCCGCTGCTGGGCCCGCCTGCGCCCCCGTGGATCTCTGTGAGCAGGCGTGCGCGGACGGCGTACTCCTCCTAGTTCTCCAAGAGCAGGCGGCCCGCCTCCTCGTTGAGGGCAGACGCGGGGTTAGGGTGCATCAGCAGGCACTTGATGGTCAGCAGCACGTGCCGGATGCCCAGCTCAGCTGTCCAGTCCCTCTCGAGCACGTGGACGCAGAGCTCACCGTTGGCGCCCACATTTGGGTGGAAGATCTTGGTCAGGAAGTAGCCCTTGGGCGAGGAGGCAGGAAAGTCCTTCCCCAGCAGGAGTTTCATGCGGAAGAGGCCTCCGGCGTATGGGGTCCCCTCAGGGCCCTCAATGGTGACCTGCAGGTCAGCGAGGTCCTCCTCATTAGGAGAGACCTTGATACCATCAGGTGGGTCAGCTGTCAGTGTCGTCACCTCCTTGTACAGCAGGCGGATGATATGCGGAGGCAGCTTCTCCACGTTGCAGTTCATGACTGCTGCCGGCCGGGGGCGGGTCCCCCCGGCCCCGTTTCTGCGCTCTCCGGCCGCCGGCGGGGGCGGGGGCGGGGGGGGGGCCCAACTGCTGCCGCTGCGGCCCTAGGGGCGCGAACCGCGCGCGCAGCTCCGCCCACCCCCGGTGCCCGGCGGCCGCACTAAGCCTTCGAAATTCTTATGTTGAAACCTAATCCCCAGTGTCATTGTGTTAGGAGGGGGAAGCTCTGAGAGGTGATTAGGTCACGAGGGAAAGGTCCTCATGTATGAGATTAGTGACCTTATAAAAGTGACTCCAGAGGGTTCCCTTCCCCTTCCAACATGGGAGGACTAGTGAAAAGATATTGGTTCGTGAACCAGGAAGTGAGCTCCCACAAGACACAGAATTTGCTGGCACCTTGATCTTGGACTTCCCAGCCTCCAGAGCTGTGAGAAATAAGTTTCTGATTTTTTATAAGCTTCCTGTCTATGGTATTTTGTTATAGCATCCTGAACAGACTAAAACACACCACCTTTCAGCCAAAAACAGGGATAAAATAAGATTTGCCATAATCCAAGTCACTGTTTAAATGATTGTTTCTACAGGTTAATACATTCTAAATTCCCAAAACCAACCAAAATAATATTTGAATATAATTAATTCAGAAGTTGGGGCATGCTTAAACATATAAAGAAAAAATTTTTTTTAATGTACTTGAATCAAGAAACCGTACCAGCTAAGTATTTGACATTACTGGATATTTCTAACCGTAAAATAAGCAGACTACCAGAAGCTGTCTCATAGCTATAAAAGTTAAAGCAATATTTTGGTTTTAACAATCGTGAGGATTTTTTAAGTTTTGAAGAAAGTTCAGGTTATTTTCTTCTTTGTCTATAGTTTTTAATATCTTAGACCCACTTCAATAATTTTTGTTTTGGGAAGTCTTAAGTTGCTCCAAATTTGTAAAATTTGGTCGAGTTTAAATTATCAGTGATGTTAAGCAATATTTGAATTATCTAATTATCATTTTTAAACTAGATGCTGAAGTTTCATGGAAATAAATCTCTTACCTTATTAAATACTAACTTTCAGAAGCTGATATTTCTTATTACATCCGACCTCCAGGTGAAGTGCACCCCATTTTATAATAAACATTATGAGCTTAAAAGTTTGAAAAACGTTATTGCTACAAAGGTTTCCTTAAGAAGGTTCTTTTCTTTGAATACATTCTTCTTAAAACAGCATTTATTTTAGCTCTAAAAATTCTCTCCATCAAAACATTTTTTTTAGAATTTAAATGTACTGTACATAATGTGCTAAAATATGAAAAAATTTGGTAAAAAAATAAGGCCCGGTATCTTCTATTTTTAATAACATGTCAATATTTTTAGACAAAATGTGTGAATATAAAGCCAATACATAAATATTTGGAATGCCAAAATGATCTAGTCATAACTAAAAGCAAGTTTAAGTTCAGATAATTTCTTTTCTTACTGACCTTAGACCCCAGAACTATAACAAAAAATAAATTCTTCCTACGTTCCTGCCTTATAGTTGTTAAAATACCTATTAGGAAAACATAAGCTATCTAAAAACTTCCCATAATGAAAATTTAAAGAACAGAAGATAAACAACATTCTTTTTCTTTTTGCCCTTTACTTAGAAAATGATAAATTATGGCTTGTAATGCATATAATCCTACCATGTCCTCTAAAATTTTTGTTATCAACTCACTTAGATATTCCTATTACACTCAAGATGGTTAAAAAAAAAAAAAATATCCCTCAGACCAGAAAGAAGAGAGAACTTCCTCCCTCCTCCTCTGGACTTTACAGATGGACGTCTACCACAGATGCCATACGGTGCCCCAGTAGCAGGTGACCTAGGGAAACATCACTGTATGAATAGCACTGCCCCTGTGCTCTCAAAACACCTGGCAACACACTATTTCCAGTCTATTCAGGACAGAAAACATGAATGAAATAAGATGGAACACAGATGTTTCTTTTGTCACAGGGAAGGAGAAAATTGCCCAACCTCTGAAAATGTACCTCCGAGTGGAGGAGAAAGATAAAATATTTAGTCATGGAATGAACACAACTGTACAAAGAGAGTACCAAGTTGTCAACGGCTTGGAGCTCAAAGAAAACATAAAGCCCAGTAAGCTTAACATTGCCAATTTATAACTAAAAGTTAATTTCCTTTTCACGGTTTCTTGGCTCACCTGAGCCACCAGGATAAAATTATAAAAAGAAAATAATGCCAAAAAAAAATTCCCCATTTAATATGCAAAAAAAAGGAAAAGAAAAAAAGAGGAAAAAAAGAAAGTAATGCAGAGGTTTTAAAAATTCTACAGAAGAAGATCTTTATAGAAAATCCCTTAGGGTTTATTTCAATATGACATTTGTAATGGGCCTGTGTCTCTATCTGGTTTTTGTGCTTCCATGGACCACTGTGGATACCTGAGGATCAATGGACCATTCCTGTAGCTTCATGTAATCACAGGGTCTTCATTTCAGAAGAGTAAAGACATGAACTCGATGATTAAGATTTTTATCAGTCCCTGCCTAGGTATAGTTATATTTTTCTCTTCACTCATTATTGCAAAAAGTCTACCCCCAATCACCCTATCAACTACTCAGCAAGCAATACAGTTTCAGTCTGCATGCCTTGGCTCAAAAGCCTGAGTAAACATCCTGCCACATTAAAATAAACTGCTATTAAAGATAAACATGAACACAATCAAATTGAATGCATGCCCATGTTGAGTTTTTTCTTCCACAATTAGTTGCCAATCAATAAAAAAAATTTTTTTTAAACTGGCGGAAAAATTAAAACCAAATATATTAGTGATATTTAGAGAATTAAAAGGTTCAAGGAGGAGGAATGAAGTAATAAGTGGTAAACAGCTAAGTGGAAAATCTAATTGTAAAATTTCCAAGTGAATTGTTTAGTAGTTGCTTTAGGGAAAGAAGTTAATGGCTTGTCAACTTGAAACCATAGCAGCTCTTCTGCAAATATCACTACTCAAATATCAGTTAATGCTCAAAGGTTAAACAAGACAGTGCCTATAGTACTACAAGTTTTCTGTCAAAGACGCAGTATTTATAGATGAAGTTGGCCTTGCTACAAAGAGAAAATTGCACTTTAAAAAGTTAATGAGAAACTTTTCATTGAATTGAACAGCATGCGTTGTATTTTAATAGCATAATACTTTCATGACTGTTTCTGTGGCATTTACTCAGTTTAAATGATTTAGGAACAAATTAAAATATTAAATGCCATTTTACTCATGCAATTATTTCATAATTATTTTAATTTTATATCACTAATATATTCCAGAAATAATGATAAGTAATTAGCCAGTTATCTCTTTCATATAATTCTTAGATTTGGCTGCTTTTACCAATTGAATTAGCAAGTACTTCCATTCCCAAGGAGCCACCAAAGAAATTTAAAAATCAGAGATAAAAGGCAGCTTAAATTTTATTATTTTGAAATAACTGCAATTCAGAAAAGTTGAATAGTATAAAGAACATTTTTTTTTTTACAGAATCGCTTGAGTAAATTTTTAACATGATACTCCATTGCTTCTAAATATTTTATTTTCTATATCCTACCAAAAAGGACACTTCCTACGTAACCCCAATGCAACCATCAACACCAGAAAATTTACATTATTGGTTCAGTCTATGCCACAGACCCCATTCAAAGTTCACCAGTTGCCCCAATAGTGTCCCTATTTAAGCCAAAGTGTCCTGTTCAGAATCTTATGTTTTATTTAGTTTTCATGTCTGTTATGTCTCCTTGACTCTAGGAAAATTCTTTAGTCCTTCATCGACTTTTATGACCTTGGCACTTTTGAAGATTACAGGCTGGCTATTTTTCAGAATGTTCCTCAAATTATGTTTGCTTGATATTGCCTCATGATTAAATTCAGATTTTTCATTTTAGCAGAATTATCAGATAAGTGATGTGTATTCTTCTCATGGCTTAATCTTAAATATGCCTGTATTCACTGAGTTTGCATTTGCAAAACATGTTATGCCATTCCTTTTTAATAACTCCAGCTCTTGGACTCAGCAAGGACTTGAAATATTTACAAAAAGTTAAATAATAAATTTACAAAAATTTAAACCATAAAACTTGCCCTGTCATTTGCCTAGAAAGTATATTTGCATTTTTAACTTGCAAAGATGCAGTTAGTACACATGTATCACAGTGACTGTTCCCTATCAGCTTTAACATATTGATAACATTATCTTGCTTGTTAATGAAAAGGAAGCCCACGATTGATACAAATCATTGAATAAAAAGCCTTTATGTGTGGAAGGCATGATGTTTGAATAAAGGAAAGTAGTTCTCACACAGCCATCTTCAAGTAGAAGATCTATTTTGTGCTCTCTGGTATTCCAAACAACCTACACGATGCCACTTTTCCATTTACTTGAATAATAGCTTTTAAAAACATTGCAAATCCCCTAGTTTGTATTTCTACACAAAGTGTTTCAATAAAAGGCAGAAGCTAGGTTAAATAACATGATGGATCTCAGCCCTGCCCTCTCTTTCTCTCATCCCCCATCCTAGAGATGGATAGAGATTTCTCTAAACAGTGGGGATAATGGAGATCCTGGCTCTGATTGAAAACATATTGAGACATAATGGACTACTAAGACACATATCATGGGTGACACTGGTGAAAAATCCTGCATCAAGACTTGTTTCCCTGGAGGGGTATCCATGCTTATACTGGGACTGGTCATCACACTTCAATCCGTTCCTTCACAAGGCTGCACTGCTTCCAAGAGCCAAGCTGCCATATGGCATATTAAGGACATCTCCTAATAAATCTAAGCTAAGCAGCCCATTCCTTCAAGCTGCTTATATATATATGTGTGTATAATACAGTTTATTGGTTGTTACCAACATCTGGGCCAGGGACCAAGGACAGTATATATCTCACACTGAGGATGCTGGTTCCCTATTATCTGCATCATTGATTTTGAATGTTAGGAAGTATATTTTCCTGCTGATGCATAGCTGTCTTTATGGGATCCTGTAGAAATAAAATGTACAATGAGATGTGGTGCTGACAACAAGGGAGAGGGGTGTTTAATCCCCTTTTATTGTATTTTTATGCATGATTATAGAACTAGAAAAAATATATATATGTATAGGTAGTGAAACCATAGCTCGAGATTAGGAGATAAGTATGGTCTCTAAAATGGTTGTCAAAATATTATCTATTCGGCTTAATGGTCCAAAGCTTGCTTCTGTGGTTGCCTAGTAATAACACTGATCGTGTGGTATATTTTAATATGGCTTCAGAAAATATGAGTTTATTTTAAATACTTCCTCAGATCACTCTGTCCCTGCTAGAAAGAAAAGACAAAGGAAGAGGGGTTAATAATAGACACCCCACACAGTATAGAATAAAAGCTACGGATCCTTCTCTAAGATGGTAACTTGTCACAAAAAGAGTGAGATATGGACCAAGTTATTCCCATAACTAAAAAGAAGAGACTTCATCTGAGACACTTGATTTTCCATGATGTTTCTACAACTATGGAGACAGAAATTGCCAAGGAAAGAAGGACATGGATTGCTGATTACATTTGTGTGACTTTAGCCAGCTCTTTTCTTGCCTTGGGACGAAAACTGTGAGAAGTAACTAGGATATTCACTTTATTCGTTTATTATTGTATTTGTAAGTAAAGTATGTCTTTCTTTTAAGCACCATGATCTTTTTTTTTATACATACCATCACCTTGCTGTTAAATGAAATCAGGACTGCAATTTATATGCACCAGTTTTGTCAATTTTTCTGTTGGTTCTCCTCTCTTTTTAGACTATTTAATGTCATGAGCTAGTCATTACTGGCTTCATTTTAGATTTAGATATTTACCCCATCATTCTTTTATTTCTGGACCCCAAATCACACATCTGCCTTCTGACACATCATGACAATACCAACAGGCAATATTTGAAGAATATATTCCCTGTGTCAGATCCCAAAGCCCTTCAGAAACCACAATCTTTGAATAATGTCCTTAAAAAACTTACAACTATGTCTTCAAGGCAATTAAGATATATTCTGAGATAATAAAGTCTTTCTCAGAATGGACTGCATTGTGAAAAGTCCTGAATCTAGAGCTTTGGTAGGATATTTTTCCAACTCTATGAAAGAGCAGAAACAGAAAAGTAAGAAAAACAGAGGAGATATAAAAATATGGGAGATGGAAATGAGTTTGGGGTAGGAATTAACTGTTTAACATTTAAAACCATCTGTCACTAAATAAGTGTCTCCACTGCCAAAAGTCAGTAAAATTGAGTGAACTAGCCAACCATGGCCTTGCTGATTTCTCTACCTACATAGAAGGTTAAATCGCTTTAACCACCAGGTGGCAATGACTGACCACCTTCTAGGATGTATACTTTTTTACATGGCCACAGGCTGCATGGCTTTCAGAGAAGACCCTTCGCCCACCAGTGACATCTCAGGCACCAATTTGTCATAAGAGAATGAGTGTTTCTCTGTTTAGTAATAACTAGCATGGCTACAGACTGGATTAAGATGATGAAAACCATAGTTTACTTGTGGGTCAGTGCAGAAATGCCAAAGCATGACTTAATGGCAGCATTCAAGAAGAATGTGACTGACTTCCTTTCTCTTCACTGCAAGTAATCCAGGAATGTAATTACTGGAAATTTTTATGTATATATCTTTCTTCATCACTTACGGCCCAACACCACTCATGAAAACAGAAGTGTAAACCTTAGCTTAGTTTTGGTAATCTCTGAGACCCTAGAACCCTCAGAAAGAGTAGAAAGGAATATTTCAAGAAGATCAAACAAAGAAGAAAATGATCCCTACAAAACTATATAGGGTAGAGGTCAGGTACATGAGTTCGATAATCAGATTTGGCTGAGGATGGAATCTGTTTCCACCACTTACAAGCAGTATGACTTTGGTTAAGGAACTGAAATCTCTATGCCTCAGTTTACTCATCTGTAAAATGGAATTTTTATGAATAATAATAGATATTTATATAATAATAGTTATATAATGATAATAGAGATACAATTATTAATGTTATTATTCATAGGATAATAACAGTAGAGCAATAATCTAATATATGTAAATTATTTCAAACTGGAATATATTTAAATGCTTATAATAACAAATGCACAAAAGTCTCAGCATATTAGATTTATTATTCTTTTACCTCTTATTCCCTGAAGGTCTTACTGTGTTGACTATGTTGTAAACAGGAGGATTGGTAAGGAAGGCCAATGCCTCCTTTTTTTTTAATGTGCTTATGCTGGGTTGTTATGGTAATAATTGTGGAAATATACATTGAAGCTCAAAAAACAGATGCATTTGAACTCCTGCGAAAAATAGAAAGTTAAGGGGTGTCACTGACTCAGTCATATTCTCAAAGCGGATTTAAACAAAAGCAGCCTTCCAGTTGTCCAGGATGTTCTATAGCAGGCAGTTGTTTAAGTGAAGTTTTAAACAAAATTGCCAAAAAATGTGACCTTGTAGCATGACCGACAATAAACAACCTCCCACGACTATGATTGTTTATGCTCCTCAGTAGAGTTTCCTTGGCCACTTTATTTCTCCTTATTATGAAACATGCTAGCACAGCTGCCATCCTGTAGACATATCTGGTAAACATTTTATGAGACAGGCGAAGGTTTTAGAATTCCTTTTGAGTTTTGTTCAATTGAACGTGTGAAAATGAAGTTGTCCAGTGTGAAGGAGGGAAAGCATTTTTAAGTCTGGTTGCAAAGATGAAATCACGCAAGGTAGCTGGAGCTGGCAGCCCTGATTTAGTCACTGCCAAGCCCATCAACATTATTCATTCTGATTGATTAAGGAAAATATTCCATTTATTTTCATATGAGAGGTACAGCTACATCTGTTGAGCTCTTTTATCCCATTTCAGATACAGCTACATCTGTTGAGCTCTTTTATCCCATTTCAATTCATATGGAATTTTTAAATTATTATTTTGCAGAATGAACATGACTCAACCACAAATAATAAAGGAGTGGTAAATAACTCAATAGTGTTTGTTACTATTCCATGAGCAAAAGAATAAAATAACATGAAGAAAATGAAAGCTTTCATGCCCTAATCTTACATGTTTTGTGTAAGGAGGCTATGCTATGGTTGATTTTGTATAACACTGTTGTTATCTGATTAATGATATATAGTTCGGTCACACTGTTCACACAGTTTGGGAAAAGCCCTATGTATGTGTTTTAAGTCTTTGGATTTCTATAGATAAAAGTTATTTTATCATAAAAGGCATTCTTTTGAGAGTTGAATTCTTCATATTAATGAATTATCTTTAGCTGTTTTTCAGTCTCTCTCTGAAGTAGAAAAAGAACAAGTGAAATTTTGTCCAAAGAACAGAAGAGAGAAGCTCTTTCTCTGTCTTCACCTTTCCAAAATTTCGTGTATGCCTCCAATCTGTAGAATACAGCTTATGTTAAATGCCAGGTTAGAAGGGACTTTGGGGAAAAGACTAGTTCTAGAAACTACTTAATTGGAATATTTTATAGCTGATAATGATTTGTTTCTTTATTGAAATGATAATTCCCTATAAATTGATAGGGTTTGTAATTAACCCTCCAAAGAAAAACAAAGTTATATTTGGAAAAATTACATACTTCATCAAACCAATGTCTCTTTTAGCATACCATAAAGTTATACGAAAAGCTTTTCCGACAGTATTCCTTGACAGTTAGTCATATGGAGGCACATTCAAAAAGACCAAAAAAACTTGTCAAAACTGATGGAAAAGCCCTTAAAATGTTTCATGCTGAGCAGCATGGTTGAACTTTAAGAGGTTAGAGCTGTAGAATGGTCTCTCTATTCAAATAAAATTTAATCAAAGGTGTCTGGAAATGTAATATGTTAGGAGCTAGATGGAAATTATTTGGGGAAGGTTAATTTTTCTTCTGATCCCTCAAAGTATTTTTCCCTCACTGTTGTATTCAGATCAACACCTAGTCTAAAGGGAACCTTCACGTGACTTAGAAAGAAGCTCCATCTGGGTGGGCAGCAGCAGCTCTGTGGACATATGGTTTGAAAGTAGTCAGTGACTTTGTGCTAATTTAAAAATTCATCCACTTTTCCAGGTTGATGCAACCCCCGTAGGGCACCATGGCTTGGGGAGTAGAGAAAGGGTTGTATTTTGTCACCCAGATTGTTTCCTTTTTTTAGGGAATAACTTTGTACAGGACTCAAACTAGTGTAGGGCACATTTTTCCCCACCTCTATGACCATGCTCTAATCTTCTTGATCCTTCATTTACTAATTGAAGACAATCAACATGGCAAAAACAACTTAAGATGGTCTTTTTTTTTTTTTTTTTTTTTTTTATTTATTTATTTATTTTTTTAATCTTCTTGATCCTTCATTTACTAATTGAAGACAATCAACATGGCAAAAACAACTTAAGATGGTCTTTAAAAGGGAGGGAGCATTCAGTGAAGTTTGCCTGTGTTGATTTCTTTAGAGAAAAACTTTGCAAAGAGTTATATGATGCCAATGTTATATCAGTCACGTTGGATGCTTCAAGCCAGAAAATCAGTTAATTCCAATAATGGTTCAATTTTTTTCATTCAGTTCGTGGAATAGAAGTAAATATTTTGGAATCTTATGATGTCAAAGGTGAAACAGCTAATATCATTGTAAAGCTATTATAAAATCACTTTAAATGTTCAACATTAAGAAAAAATTAATTCTGTGGTGAAAATATGAAAACAAATTTTGGTAATGGTCAATGTTGAGTGTCATGAAATAAAAAATATTATTGCTCAGTTAAGAAAGCCTAAAGAACAGAGATGTTCTTGGAATAGGTTGTAGTGGACATATATTTCACAAATGTATTTTTGCTTTTAAGAAAAAAAAATTTTTGGAAAGGTTTGTTGAGTTGAACTATTTTATAGGGCCACTGATATAGTAACACTGTGTTAGTATATAAATATTTTTAATGTTTTGTAACTTTATTTATAACATTCTTTTTCATTCTAGAAAAAATATATCTTCGGATGTATTTTAAATTAGATTTTCCCTAAAAAGAATAGACATATTTTAAACAAAAGCTAAAAAGTGACATGCTCTTTCTCTCCAAATCCATTTTCAATAATTGGCCCAAATATATTATCCCAATGATCTGTAGCAGAGACTGAATCTCAGGCACATTTCCAGGGATTATAGGAATTCATGCAGCAAGTGAAGGAGAATGAAGGTGGGACAGGGACACACAAGTTAATTGCTAATTGCTCTAATTGGTTGCCATCTGTCAGCTGTTATCATTTTTGAGCTACCAATATTGATGTTATGTTATTTCAGATTGGTATTTAATGAATCCATAAAGTGTTTCCATATGTGCTTTTGTCCCTAAAGAGTGATGATGATGTTGGCTTCATGTGCCTCATTTATAACTTGGATTTTCCAGTGTACTCTAATAGAATTACTTTAGCAGTTGGGAAGCATCCATTGCTTTATGAAACAAAAATGGTTCCATAGATGTGACTTTGGTATCGGTGGATTTTAAAGAGGTCATACTAATTTACTATTACTTTACTAGGAAGTTCAGAGTAAAATCAAAGTCTAATTTTATTTTTCCAAAGCAACACCACCAATAATTTTGGAGGAGGTTCTATTGGTCATAACACTATAAATGTTAGCGCCCATAAAAAGAGAAATCATGTAATATATAATTGATATAGATGTTGTTATTGAGAAAAGTTAGTCATAAAAATTGAATAATTTTTCTCCCACAAGAGTTATTTTTCAAAACAAATGGATATTTACCTATGTGAAAATACCTGGAAAATTACTTGGTTGGAAAAAGATTCAATTGGTATCTCAAGAAGGAAACTTTTACAAGTAGGCTTGTATATATATAAGATATCAAGAAAAAATTTAAAATTTTACATTCCAAATAAAATCTTCTAAACTTGTATCATGTAGTTTAGAAGGACATTTACTCAGTTTTTAAAAGGCAGTGCTGAAATTCCCATATCCATGAATTTCTATTACTAAATTCTCATAAAAAGGAAATATTTGTGTAAATCAAAAAACATGAAAATTAATGGGAAAACAAAAAACTAGAAATAACTAAATATACCAGATTATCATCTTTCTTATAATGTTTATAAAAATCAATAAGATACATCGGTTTCTGGTCAGACATGCGAAGAGCTTGGAAGTCCTCACTCCCATCTGCACACACACACAAAAAGTGAATCAAACTGAAAATCAGTAATGCTTTTTAGATCCATCAGAGAACTGAGGCTATAAAAACTACTGCCCCCAAACTGGAGAGATAGGCAAATAGAGAGAATCACATCTTGCAGGGAGCAGAAGTGTTACTGGAGCCAGCAACTGGTAAGAATATTTAAGTATAGTTGCCTAATTACTGGCAGCTGAGCATGGACTAACTTGAAAATTACAAATTTGGGGGGGCCTGTCCTTAGAGAGATACCCACATTTCCATGGCATTTACCTCCTGGAGCCCTCCCAGTTCTCAGATAAAAGATTAGAAGAAAGTCCCCTCAAGCTTCTCTCAGGGGTAGGGGAAAAGTAACTGCTTTGAAATATACCTAGAGCTTTCTCTTCTCCTTAAAAAAGGCCTACCCACCAGGGAAACTATTTTACCAAAGCCAAAGCCACTTGGCTTTTCCAAGACCCTAACTGACCTTAGAAGGAAAATACCCAAACTCCATCCCCCTCTAGCCTTTGAAGTGGGGGAAGGGTATACCCAACCCCAAGCCCTGTAGACTTCCTCATTGAGGGGGTGGGGGTAAAAGCTGAGAAGCATTTGTGAAGGTCACAGCCCAGGCACACAGGTTTACTAAAATTACCAAGACCTAATCAAAAGATTGTAAAATATTTTCCCTTTCCCCACGCCTTACCACCTCACAATAGGCTTATGTATAACAGGGAATTACAGCTAAAAGGATAGCATGCTTCAGGCTCTATTTAAGAAAGGGTCTCTAGGGAAAACCAAAGACAGCAGTGAGATAAAAATAATGACATAAGAGGAAATTTTATTATCTGACACCACAGCTACAGCAAAGAATGAACACACCCTAATTACTAACCATAACACAGCCTCACATAAAAATCCTATTTACCTAACCTCCTTTTACTCAAGACATCATGTCCAGCTTTCAGCAAAAAAAAAAAAAAAAAAAACCACAAGATACGATAAATGGCCAAAATGCAGGATGAAAAGAAAAAGCAAGCCTAAGAACAAGATTTCAGATACAGCAGCAATTTTGGAATTATTGGACTATGAATTTAAAATAATTCTGATTAATATGCTAAAGCCTCTGATGGCAAAACTGGACAACATGCAAGAACAGATGGGTGGTGTAGGCAGAGAGATGGAAACACTAAGAAACAAAAGGAAATGCTAGAACAAAAACACTATAACAGAAATGAAGAATGCTCTTTGATGGGCTCATCTGTAAACTAAACACAACTGAGAAAAATCTCAAATGAGCTTGAAGATATGTCAATAGAAACTTACAAAACTGAAAAGTAAAGAGAAAAAAATAAAAGAATGAAAACACTGAATGGACTATCCAAGAATCGTAGGACAATTACAAAAGGTGTAACATACATGTATGGAGACATCAGAGAGAGGAGAATGAGAGAAAGAAGCAGAGGAATATTTTAAGTAATAATTACTGAAATTTTACCAAAATTAATTACAGACACCTCATGACAAGATACCTCATGACAGATCTCAGAGACCATATGGAAGACAGAATTAGTGAGCTCAGTAGTAGAAATCTAGAAATAATTCAGGTAGAAGAGCAGAGAGAACTGAGATCTTTTTTAAAAAGAAGAAATTCTATGAGAACTATCAGAGCCCATTATAAAGGGCAACACAAGGATAATGGGTATCCCAGAAGGAGAAGAGAGGGAGAAGGGTGCAGACAGTTTATTCAAAGAAATAATAACTGAGAACTTCCCAATCCTGGGGAAGGAACTGGATAAACAAATCTCTGAAGCTAAGAGAACAACTAATTATCTCAATGCCAAAAGATCTTCTCTAAGACACATTATGTTAAAACTGTCAAAAGTCAATGACAAAGAATCTTAAAGGCAGCCAGGTAAAAAAGACAGTAACCTACAAAGAAACCTTCATTAGGCCACCAACAGATTTCTCAAGAGAAACTACTGGACAGCAGAGAGTTCAATGACACACAGAAAATATTAAATGATAAAAACTGTCAGACAAGAATACTCTATCCAGTAAAGGTATCCTTCAGATGTGAAGGAGAAATAAAGGCTTTCCCAGACAAACAAAAGCTGATGGAGTCATCACCACTAGAGAAGCCTTACAAGAAATGTTGAAGGAAGATCTTCTACCTGAAATGAAAAGGCATAAGTACACAAAACTTTGAGTAAGATGATAGACAGAATCAGAAAACTGCAACTCTATGTCAGAAGGTGGTTAAACATTTAATTATAGCATAAAGATTAAATGGAAAAAATAGTAAAAATAACTATAGCTACTTCAACCTGATAATAGAATTCACAAAATAAAACGGGGTAATTTGAGACAACAGAAACATAAAAAGGAAAGAGGAAAATGACTATATGGGTAAATGAAGATAAAACGCTATCAGAAGAAAAAGGACTATTTTATCTATAAGATGCTTTATACAAACCCTCAGTGTAACCACAAAACATACACCTAGAGCAGATAAAAAACATAAAGAAGAAACTGAGAAAACATCATATAAGACCAGCAAACAAAATGGCAGACAGAAACACAAGGAAAAAGACACAATGGAGATCTAGAACAACCAGAAAACAAAAGATAAAATGGCAGTTCTAAGTCTTCACTTATCAATAACTGCCTGAATGTAAATGGAGTGAATTTACCAGTCAAAGACAAAGAGTGGCTGGATGGATTAAAAAACAAGACCCAACTATATGCTACCTCCAGGAAACTCATCTCAGTTCTAAAGACAAACATAAGCTAAAAGTGAAGGGATGGAAGATGATACTCCAAGAAAATGGCAGCTGAAATAAAGCAGGTGTAGCCATATTCATACCAGACAAAATAGACTTCAAGATAGAATGTACCAAGAGACAAAGATGGACATTATATAATGGTAAAGCAGACAGTTCATTAAGAAGACATAACATTTATTACTAAATGTGCACCTAAGAGAACCAAAATATATAAAACATATTAAGAGACCTAAGGGAAAAAAATTGACAGCAACACAATAATAGTAGGAAACTTTAACAGCCCACTTACATCAATAGGTAGATCATTAGCAAGGAAACAGCAGCCATAAGTGAAACATTAGACCAGATAAACTTGATAGATTTATACAGAACTTTCCATCCAAATGCAGCAGAATACACCTTTTTCTCAAGTGCACACAGAACATCTCAGGGATGGACCATTTTTTGGGACACAAAACAAGTCTCAATAAATTTAAGAGGACTGAAATCATATCAGACATCTTTTCTGACCACAGTGGTATAAAACTAGAAATCAACTACAAGAAGAAAGCTGGAAAAACCAAATATGTGGCGGCTAAACAACATGCTACTGAACAACTATTGTGTCAATGAGGAAATCAAAAATATACCTACATACAAATGAAAATGAAACTATGACATACCAAATTCTATGGGATTCAGCAAAAATTATACTAAAAGGGAAGTTAATAGCAATACAGGCCTACCTCAAGAAAAAGGAAAATCTCAAATAAACAATTAAACCTTACACCTATAGGAACTAGAAAAAGAAGAACAAACAAAAGCCCAAAATTAGTTGAAGGAAGGAAATAATAAAGATCTGAGTGGAAATAAATGAAAGAGACTAAAAAGACAACAGAAAAGATCAGTGAAACTAAGAGCTGATTCTTTGAAAGATAAACAAAATTGACAATTCTTTAGCTAGGATCACTGAGGAAGAAACGAGAGAAGGCTCAGACAAATCAGAAGCGAAACAGTAGATATATGAGGGATACAACAGAAACACAAAGGATTATAAAAGAATACTATAAATAGGTGTACACCAAATTATACAACCTAGAAGAAATGGATGAATTATTAGAATCATACAACCTTTTAAGACAGAAATCATGAAGAAATTTAAAATCTCAATAGAATGAGTACTAGTAAGAAGATTGAAACAGTTATAAAAAAACTCCTAAAAATCTAAAGTCCAGGTGAATTCTACCAAACATTCTTAGGATATTTAATACCTATCCTTCTCAAACTCTTCCAAAATACTGAGCAGGAAGGAGTATTTCCTAACTCACTTTACAAGGTAAACATTACCCTGATACCAAAACCAGACAAGGACAACACAAAAAAAGAAAATGACAGGCCAATATCTCTGAGGAATGTAGAGGCAAAATTCCTGAACAAAATATTAGCAATCTGCATGGAATATATTAAAAGAATCATACACCATGATCAAGGGGGATTTATTCCAGAGATGCAGCAATGGTACAACATCTACAGATCAATCAACATGATACACCACATTAACAAAATGAAAAATAAAAACTAATGATCATCTCAATAGATGCAGCAAGTATTTCATAAGATTCAGCATCCATTTATGATAAAAACTCTCAATAAAATGGCTATAGAGGGAACATACATCCACATAATAAATGTCATATATGACAAGCTCACCACTAACATCATACATACTCAACAGTGAAAAACTTAAACCTATTCCTCTAAGATCAAGAACTAGAATGCTCACTCTTGTCACTGTTATTCAACATAGTATTAGAAGTTCTAGCCAGGGCAATTAAGCAAGAAAAAGAAATAAAATCCATTTAAATTGGAATGGAAGAAGGAAAACTATCACTATTTGCAGATGACATAATTTTATATACAGAAAACCCTAAAGACTCCACCAAAAAAAAAAGAAAAAAAATTTAGAAATAATAAAAAAAAGTAAAATGCAGGATACTAAATCTATATACAAAAATTTGTTGTGTTTCTATACATTAATAAAAACTATCAGAAAGAGAAATTAAGAAAACAATTCCATTTACTATCACAACAAAAAGAATACCTAAGAATACATTTAAGCAAGGAGGTGAAAGACATTTACACTAAAAACCATAAGACACTGATGAAAGAAACTTAAGACACAAATAAATGTAATGATATTCCATGTACATAAATTGGAAGAATATTGTTAAAATGTCCATACTACCCAAAACAGTCTACAGAGTCAATGCAATTACTATCAAGAGATCCATGACATTTCTCACAGAACTAAAACAAGTAATCCTAAAATTTGTATGGAACCACAAAAGAACCCAGATAGTCAAAACAATCCTGAGAAAAAAGAACAAAGAGGGAGGTATCACACTCCCAGATTTCAAATTACACTATGAAGTTATAGTAATCAAAACAGCATGATATTGGCAGAAAAACAGACCAGAGGTCAATGGAACAGAATTGAGAGCCCAGAGATAAACTCACATATATATAAAAAATTAATTTACGACCAAAGAACAAAGAATATACAATGGAGAAAGATAGTCTCTTACAAACAGGGTTGGGAAAACTGGACAGCCACATGTGAAAGAATGAAACTAGACCAATATTTTACACCATACACAAAAATTAACTCAATGGGTTAGAGACTTGAATGTAAGACCTAAACCATAAAACTCCTAGAAGAAAACATAGGGAGTAGGCTCTTTGACACCAGTCTTAGCAATATCTTTCTGGATATGTCTTTTCAGGCAAGGAAAAGGAAAGCAGAAATAACCAAATAAGACTACATCAAACTAAAAAACCTTTGCACAACGAAAATCATCAACAAAACAAAAAGACAACCTACCAAATTGGAGGATATATTTGCAAATGATATATCCAATAAGAGGTTAATACCTAAAATATATAAAGAAGTCATACAACAAAAGAACAACCTGATTAAAAATTAGCAGAAGATCTGAACAGACACTTTCCCAAAGAAGACATACAGATGGCTAATAGGCACATGAAAATATATTCAACATCACTAATTAGGGAAATTCAAATCTAAACTATAATGAGATATTACCTCATGCTCATTAGAACAGCTATCATCAAAAAGACAAGAAATTACAAGTGTTGGAGATGTGGAGAAAAAAGGAACACTCATACACTGTTGCTGGAAATGTACATTATTGCAGCCACTATGGAAAAAAGCATGGAGGTTCCTCAAAATTTAAGAACAGAATTACCATACAATCCAGCTATTCCATTTCTGGGTATTTATCCAAAGAATCTGAAAACACTAATTCAAAATGATATATGCAGCCCTGTATTCATCACAGCATTATTTACAATAGTCAAGATATTGAACAACCTAAGTGCCCACTGATGGGTGAATGGAAAAAGAAGATGTGGTATATAAGTGCAATGAAATACCACTTGGCCATTAAGATAAAATCTTGCCATTTACAGCAATGTGGATGGACCTTGAAGGTATTATGCTAAGTAAAATAAGTAAGACAGAGAAAGACAAATGCCATATGATTTTACTCATATGTGGAATATTAAATAAATAAGCAAACGAACAAAACAAAAACAAGCACATAGACACAGAACAGATTGCTACCAGAAGGGAAGGGCAGAATGGGTAAAGGGGGTCAACTGTATGGTAACAGATAGAAATTAAACTTTTGGCGATAAGCCCACTGTAGTGTGTACAGATGTTGAAATATGTTGTTCACTTGAAACTTAGATAATGTTATAAACCAATGTTACCTGAAATTAATTAATTAATTAACTTTAAAAAGCAGAGAAAGTATAAATGGCATGGAAGGAAAAAAATAAAATACAACTAGAAAACAGCTACAAAATAGAAGATATTAGTCCAACTATATCAGTAATGACTTTAAATATTAATGTTCTAAATATACCAGTTAAAAGACAGAGGCTGAGAGAGTGGTTTTAGTAGAGAAATTAAATCAATAATTAATGTTTCTTCCAAAACAGAAAACACCAAGCCCAGATGGTCTCACTAGTGAATTCTACCAAATATTTAAGAAAGAAATGATACCAATCCCTGCAATCTATTCCAGAAAATAGCAGAAGGAATACATCCTAACTTATTCTGTGAAGCCAGGATACTACCAAAATAAGATAAAAGCATTACCAAGAAAGGAAACCTACAGACAAATACCTTTTATGATCATAGTTGCAATCCTTAACAAAGTATCAATAAGGCAGATTCAACAATGTATGAAAAGAATTATATACTATGACTGAGTGAGATTTACTCTAGTTATACAAGCCTTGTTTAACAATCAAAAATCAACTAATGTAATTCATCATAACAACAAAGGATTAAAGATTATATGATCATATTAATAGATGCAGAAAAAGCATTTAACAAAATTCAGCACTCATCCAGGACAAAAACTTTCAGCGAACTAGGAATAAAGAGGAATTTCCTCAACCTAACAAATAACTTCCTCAAAAGCCCTACAGCTAACATTGTACTTAATGGTGAGTAACTGGATGCTCTTCCCTAAGAACAGAAACAAGGCAAAAATAATTTCGCCATTCTTATTCAATATTGTACTGGAAATCCTGACTAATGCAGTAAGACAAGAAAAAAGTATACCGATTAGAAAGGAAGAAATAAAAGTGTTTCTTTGTAGATTTCGTGACTGTCTAGAAAATCCCCAGGAATCAAAAAAAAGTTTCTGAATCTAGTAAGTGATAGTAGCAAGTTTTCAGGATGCAAAGTTAATATACAAAAGTAAATTTGCTTTTCCAAATGCTACCAATGAACAATTAGAAGCTGAAATTTTAAAACAACACAACTTATATTAGCAACAGAAGATGAAATACTTAGGTATAGATTTAACAAAATATATACAAGATTTAAATGAGGAAAACTACAAAAATCAGATGAAAGAAATCAAAGATCTAAGTAAATGAAGAGGTATTCCACGGGAATTCATGGGAACTCTGTATTTTTCTGCTCAATTTTTCTCTAATCCTAAAAATGCTCTAAAAATAAAGTCTAATAAAATGAAAAATATTACTGTGAACAAAATGTTTCAAAAGAATAGAAAAAGACTGAAAGAAAATATCCCAAAATATGTTGCCTCTAGGTGGTATAACTGTTTTTACTTCTACGCTATAGACTTTCCAAATAAAAGCATACATTACTTTCATAAGAGGAAAATAATTACTCCTACTTTGAATCAGTAGCTTAATTCAGAAACTTTCAGTGATTAACAGTTTTGTTTTATGCAATATCCCCATATATTTTACAATATGAAAGCAATCGATTTTAATTCACCATGAAGGATTATATCCTTGTGAAATTTTATCAGTTTTAACCCTGTTATGTTAAAAAAAAAAAAACCTGAACTTCAAAACAACACTTAAATCATCATTCTTAAACATATAAAACGATGCTTACTTCACTCAATTTTTAGAAAGCAAAATAAAACTATGAAGTATCACCTCTCACATATCAGATTGGCAAATTTAAAATGACTACAAACTGGGTTGTCAAGACTTTTAGAAAAACTCACTCTCACACATCAACAGCGGAATACAAGATAATTCCCCTTTTGAGAAGAATTTGGCAACTTCTAGCAATACTACAGATAAATGTTCCTTTTCATCCAGCAACCCCAATTCTAGAAATCTATCCCAAAGACACATTTTATAAATACAAAATGACATTGTGAAAAGATTATTCATTGCAGCATTATCTGTAATGGGCAAAAATTGGAAATCTATCAAATGTTGATTAATAAAGAGCTGGTGAAATAAATTTTGGAAAATAAAACAACAGAGTAATATATAGCCCCCACCTCACACACAGCTCTCAACAAAAACAATGTGGAAGATTTCTCTATACTGATACAGAAGCACTTTGGGGATATATTGTCAAGTGAATATAACAAGGTGCAGAAAAGTGGATATTGCATGCTATGTTTAGTAAGACAGGGAAGGAAAAAGAACAGATACATGCAATACACACGTACTTATAAAAACAATCACTACCACCACAAAAATCCTAAAAGATAATCCAGAAGTTAAAAAAAAATGGTTACATACAGTACATATTGTAGTAAGAAGAGTGCAGTGGTGACACAGATAAGACTTCTAAGTATGCCTTTCTTTATAGCTCTGGTTGGGAGACCATTTCAATGTTTTACATATTAAATTTTAAAATCCAGTCAAAAAGAACAAAAAAGCAAGACCTAAAATTGAAACCAAAATAAAACAAGCAAACCTAACTGTATAACAAATTAACAGCAAACCACCTCAGAGAAAAAAAGATATTTCAGTTGACAGTACTTACTTGTCCATCCTTAATAGAATGTACCCTATGGTAACAAAGAACTAGAAGGAAATTTTAAGCTGCACTAAACAATTATTATTTGTAATATTGAAATTGCTGTTTTATGCTGGTTTATATATTTTCTAATTCAAAATATATAGTAAATTTAATCTTAATATAAATACGTAAGTAATATATTTTATTAAAAATGTATTTATATTTTTATATTTACATACATAAGTAATATATTAGGATAAAGCAAATAAGTCATAATTTTGATATTAGTAAAACCAGATTTTCGATGTAGGACAACATATATTCAAGAATAAAATCAGTGAAATTTAGTACATCTCTGACATGTTGCAATGGAAATAACAGTACTTTTTTTTTTTTCCTTCACTGAAACGGCCTGGCAGTCATAAATTTCCCCAGGAAAGTGGCCCAAGATAGTGGGATAACTGAATGGAGGTAACAGGGAGAAGGACATAAGAAAGATATAAGGGGTTGCTTAATCTTTATAATCCTGTTTTTTGCCAAGCCCGGGCACTTTCCTTAAGATCTTTGGAGCCTCCTTGGGCCTCCCCTTAGTGCAGAATTGGGGATGCATCAGGGCCTCTCCACCAGTGGGGAGTATACCTATTCTATTTCTCCTTTTCTTCCAGATGTGCAAAGTTCCAGGGGGCAAATTTTATTTCAGTCATAAGCTCATAAATATATGGAGGTTCACAGAGAAAATATAATCATAAGTAGAGAACAATGTGACAATGGCATACTCCAATCGGCCTCTAAAGATCTGTGAGAACTCAGGCAAGTACTGACCCTCTAGAAGTTTCTACTTGTTTATTTGTAAAATAAAGGGGATGAAAGGTGACCTCCAAGTTTCCTTTTAATAAAAGAAGGATATTTGAGCGTTCAGTAGGACTTACTTTACATAGCAGGAAGTCTGTTATGGTATCAATCAACCGAGACACTATGCTTTGGTGAGGGTGTGGAAAAAAGCACTACTTTTTTTGTTCCAAAAGCACTCATTTTACAATAAGGAAGGAAATAGCATTTTCTTAGCATAAAAACACGCATCTTCACTTCCTTTAAAACAACCTAAGAATTGGCTGTCAATGCACAGAAGCAACATAAAAACAATTTCTCTCGTCAATTGGATTCTGACAAACAGCCTTTTTCTTTCTTCAGTGCATTTAAAAGTACATTAAGGGGACTTCCCTGGTGGTGCAGTGGTTAAGAATCCACCTGCCAATGCAGGGAACATGGGTTCGAGCCCTGGTCCAGGAAGATCCCACATACCACAGAGCAACTAAGCCCGTGCACCACAACTACTGAGCCTACGCTCTAGAGCCCGCGAGCCACAACTACTGAGCCCACGTGCCACAACTACGGAAGCCCACGTGCCCAGAATCTGTGCCTCGCAACAAGAGAAGCCACCACAGTGAGAAGCCGGCACACAGCAAAGAAGAGTAGACCCCGCTTGCCGAAACTAGAAAAAGCCCGCGTGCAGCAAGGAAGACCCAATGCAGTCAAATAAATAAATACATTTTTAAAAATTACATTAAGGAAGTATATCTGTCCCAGAAAATAACTTTCAGCAAATAACTTTTTTGAAGGTATAAAATGGAGACAAAAGAAGGGAGGCCTTGTATAGATGGTACATTTCAGTCCTGCCTCCTTTTCCCAACAATTGAGTTGCTTGAACAGTTTTCCTGCTCTCTTTTTTGACTACCTCAAAAGAGTCGTTTCTACACTAAAACACTGTGACCAAAACAACCACCCAGAGAATAAGACTTTCTTTTAAGTCTCAGGTCCTAATAGAAAGAAGAGGAATAATAGCAATGCAAAAATATAACTTGTACATGAGAGCGTAATTTGAAGGCAGCAAAGTCTTTTGCTCAGAAAGGACAGACAGGTTGTCACACAATTACTTTATGCAGCAGAAAACAGGGTTGACTGCCAAGAAAAACTGGCCATCCTTTCCTAAATCTTGAAAAGTATTTGATTTCTAAAAGATTGGTTTGGTGTACAAATCAATTAACTCATTCGCTTCAATCACCCATTCTTAGTGACACAATTATCACTGCTCCAGCCTTTTCCAAACCAGCCTGATAATGCCCATTAATCTATTTGTGACAGCTATCATTTCGAGTGTGAAAGGGCAGTAGGTGTCCTGGTTTTGAAAACAGAAATAGCAAAGATAATAAATTCCCTGTAGAAACGAACAATTCAGTGCAAGTTTGTTCAAAGCTCAATAACCTACATCGTAAGGGGAAAAAAAAAATTGAACCCACTTGAAGACACACGGAATTTTGATGCTAGATCTGGATGCTGGTTGGAAAGTTAGATGTTCCTGAGAAAAAGAGAAAGACTTTGCCTTTGTTTTACATTACTTGAGACATGAGTGTTCTTTGTCTGTTTGTAAGGTTCAGGGCCCACCTAGGTAGGGAAGTACTCATTTCTGTAGAGGAAATGAACTTTATCTCATGATCAAAAATAAAGGGTTTCATTAAGGATTCATTCGGGATCAGGTGTAAGGCAAGAGCCCTTCAGGAAGATTGTGGCCCAAAAGTCAGGTCTCAGCTCCCTTAACGGGAGAACCAAATCCAGGTCCAGGTAGGCACGAGGTGGCCAGATTAGTGGCAAAGATGACTCTTGGGTCAAGTCAGGCAGGCTAGACACAGTGACAAATGGATGCCATTAATCTGAAGCTCAATCCCAGAAACCTTGGGCATCTGGTTAGGAAAGATAGACAGCTGATGGCAGGAGAAGTGGAAGGGAGAAGGGGGAGTCAGAGGGGAAAAGGGACATCCAATCTGGCAAGAAGAGTTACAAGTGGGAAGCAAGAGGGGTCAGTACACAAGTAACTGAAGACATCTTGGGCTGTGCTTCCGTGCCCAGGACCCTGCTCAGGAAGCATCAGGGCTTAGCGCAGCGTCCTGAATACATCAGTCAGGCAGCAAACAAATCAGAGGTTTCCATCTCTAAGTCAGCCATTTATCTCCTCTGCAGATTCGGGATGAATTTCTAAACCTCTCTAAGTCTCTTTTATACATCTTTTCTACATGCCTCATATGTTGTGAAGATGAAATGAAGTAATGATTTTAAAGTACTTCACCTGATTCCTGCTACATGGTGGTAATTCCCACTCATGCTAGGCTGTATCACCTGAGATCTTTAGTTGACCCCCTAAGAATTTAGGTCTAATTGTCTGTAAATGAAATCTGGGGAGCAAGCAAGTCAGGAGCCTGGTTTTCAGGGTCTCAGAGGATAAAAAGGAGGAAGAAAGAGATAGCAGTGGAACCCTTATCTGTAATAGCTGCCTCAGTACACATCAGTCGACCACTGTGACAGTCGGCCTGATGGCCACATATACAGATCAGGAAGGGATCATCAGAGCAGGTCCCCACCTTTGAGGATCCGGGGTGGTCAGTCCTCTTCAACTTCACCAGGTGTCAGTGACAGGTTTGGAGTGCTGTGTCCCTGACTCCACTCTGTTCAATAATCCCTATGGTTTTGTTATTTTTCATAGCACAATGATTTTTAGAACACATATATATCATCATAGCAGAACCAACTGTTCTATGAATCCTAGGTAATATTTATATTCATTTTTACTAATTTCACTTTATAGATATTTAAAACCGCAAAAGAAAAAAAAAAAAGCAGGAAGGAAGCAAGTAGACCAGCAGCTAGTTCTGATTCTAGACGAGGAAACGCCCCTTCAGCAGAAGAAGCCAAGATCTGGGCCCTGGACCCCGGCCCTACTTCAGCTAAAGCAGCTTTGCAAATAGCTCGCTTTACACGTTGGACAATGCAAAAAATATTTTTTTTAAATCCCAGATCTTTTAAAGTTCCGCATTTGCAGCTGTGAGCAGTGGAGCGAGATGTGCTCAAGGTGATATATCAGAAGCCTTTGTCTTGATCAGCCTGAGAAGCTCTGGTACCCAGTCAGAGGACGCAGGGAGGTGAGGTAGGGGGAGGGGAATTGAACTGGGATGGAGCAATTAAGAGTGAGTAGTGTGCATTTGGGATTCTGCAATCACTCAGGCCAAAGCTTTAATCATCTTGAGTTTCAGTCTTCTCACATTAAATGAGAATACAAATACCTTCCTCAGAATAGGTACCTGCAGCATATTTGTTAACTGAAGGAATAGAACCATTGTAAGAATTGAAAGAGACAGATATGTCATGAATTCATTGACATGTAGGGCCTGGCACATAGATTTTCAATAAATAAAGTGTGTGTGTATCTGCCTGTGTGAGCACGTAGACACATTGTTTGTACTTCCACCACAAATAACTATGTAACATACCAGCATCGAGGGCCTCCTGCAAGCCCCGAGGCCGCCGCTGGAAATAGGGAACCTTAGGTATCAAGATAGAAAGGCGATGAGGGAGGCATCGGTTCAGATGCAATTCATTCCATTTTGACACACTAAAAGGTCTTTGCATCAACTTACTCCCCACATGCAGTGAGAATAAGAGTCAAGGGTCTTGTAATCATTTTCCCAACAGTCAGCTTACAAGGACCCACCCATGCTGTACAAGGAAATTTCTAGCCAACAGTTAACGTACATGGTACAGGGCAAGGCCACATAAATCTGAACGATGAAGGGAAAAGAGCTCCAGAAACAGTTCTCATAGTCATTGAACCTTCACTGGTATTCTGTTTTATTCAAAATGGTTTCCCATGCCAGTTGCACATGATATTTTACATGTCAGCAATCAAAGTGAGGTCAGTAGTGTGTATGTTTTGAGAGACCAATACTCGAGAGCACCTTAACCATCATCTGAAAAGTCTGAAAGTACCTTGCTTGTGAGAATTGGTGGTTTCTCATTTATTTCTTACTCAGGCAAGAGAATGACAGCAACATGAGAATCACAATCAGTCTCTTTCTTTCAAAGCAGTCTCAACACTGGGTCAGTGTCTGCTGCGGAAAATGCTCATGTCTGCTTCGTTCTGATTAGTTGTAATCAGGAAGTCCAGGAGAGGAATGAAACAGGGAAGCCACAGGATAATTGCTTTCATCTCAACTCACGGCAGAGGGAAAGTGCATGACAAATAATGTAACACATACGCATCAAAAGAGGATAATTCAATTCTAATAAAAGTATGGGTCCAGAGGAAATGAAGAGTAAACCCTGCAGTGTCCACAGATCTAAAGGATGAGAGAATTCCAATGGAAGGGGTGTGAATTCATCTTTAAAACGGGAATTCATCTCTAAGATATCTGAAAAGTCATGGCTTTGTAGGATAAAACAGGACTGTGGAGGCCACCTTTCTTTTATTCTCATAGTAAATCCGGCATTTTCTGGCTACTCTACAGCAAGCAGTCTGAGATTTGAATTCAGCCCTCAAGCCCAAGTGTTTAAGCTGCCCCAGCATTCGTTTATCTCGCCGTGATTTAGATACTCACAGAAGGGAAGCCACTTCCCTTGATTCAAGTGAAAAACAAAAACAAGGGAGAAAGGGGGTCCCCAAATCTAATGGCCTGTCAAAGTAACTGAATCATAACCCCTTGAAAGGCTCGGCAACTGAACAAGTTGCTGCCTGCCTCCCTTCTTAGGGGCTACGCTCACACAACACCTTCCAAGGAAAGGGGCAACAAGAAGAGTGCCATCTTTAAGAAGATTCCATCTGTTTTGTGATTGTTTTAATAAGACCCAGTGTAACTCAGGGAGGGCCCCAAGAACGGACAGATTCCAAATCTGTGTGCTGTAGAAAATTCTTCAAACTACAGCTTATTCTTATCTGTGTTTAAAAACTGCTATGAGAAATCTCCAATTAGGTAGTATTCCATTATTCTCCAAATCGTTACAGTCCATCAGAAATAGATGTTCCTACAGTTCATTGTTTCTTCTCACCCAGGTATCTGACGGTGATTTGAACAGAAGCAGCCAGACCATTTTTCTTCTCAGGAGGAACAGATTACAGAAAGGGTATCAAAGAGAACAATTCTGAAAGCAGCCAACTATCATCTGAGTTAGACATTTGCAGTAAGACTGGAAGTTGTTTTCTGGTGCTGTTTATGGTTTCTGACTTAACAACACAGAGCACTGGGAGTGCACATCCAATATCAACCGCAACAATTTCAAAACAGAGCTAGGAAACAATAGCACAAACATCTGGTGAATTCTTTTTCAGTCACTTAAATCTCCAAAAGCTCAAGGTCATAGATTTTTTTTTAATTCTTCTAAGACATAGCAAGGCATTAAATTAAAACTATTATCTAGGATGGTATTGAAATGCCCAATTTTTATTTTATTTTTATATGGAACAATAGCACAAACATCTGGTGAATTCTTTTTCAGTCACTTAAATCTCCAAAAGCTCAAGGTCATAGATTTTTTTTTAATTCTTCTAAGACATAGCAAGGCATTAAATTAAAACTATTATCTAGGATGGTATTGAAATGCCCAATTTTTATTTTATTTTTATTTCATAATGGACCACCATTTAAAAATCATTTTTCATATCTTTTCTATTTTAAAGGTTGAAGAGCATAAAACTTAGGAATCTGAGTTCTGTTCTGTCCTGGCTTTGATTCAGTTAGCTCTGTGACTGAGCTAGGTTATTACAAAGGAGATGGATTAGATCATTTCTGAAGTCCCTTCTGGTTCAAAAGTTTTTTTCAAAGTATTTGCACTGTTCTCATGGAAATTGTTGGCACTTCAGTGGTGACTCTTTACCCAGGGAGCAAATGCTCTACTGGGGATACTGTGTATTCCAAAATCAATGAAAAAAAGGAAGCTGTTAAGCTTTACTATACGTCTGCTGTTTTGCATATATCATATCATTTAATCCTAACAATGAGCCTGTAGGATATTTATGCCTGTAGAAATGCCAGTTAGTAACTGCCAAAGCCAGGAATTAAATTTAAGCTTGAATAGCTCCAAAGTCCACATACTTTCTTCAACACTGCTCCCCTTATACATTAACCTTCTCTTGGAAATGTAAACACACCAGGTTTTATTTTATAACGACGTCAACAATGGCACAATGACATTTCTCTTAGACTCCAAGCTCCTTGAAGGTCATAGTGTATGTCATTCATTACATCAGCAGGGCCAATGATGATATGTCACACATTGAATATTTTCAACAAATGCTAGATAAACAAATGAACTAGTTGCCTTATAGGTGATAAATGAATGATTGAAAAATGTATCTAAATATGAGTGAGTTCTGCAGATATATTTGACTTGTCTCTGAAAAAAATACAAATTATTTAACGGTTATATGAATTTTTTCCAAAATGTGTTTCTTATTCCAGGAAAAAATTTTATAACATTTAAAAGGAAAAAACCCAAGAGTACATTCCAATATTGAAAAGGCATAATTGTAATGTATTAGAATATGAACGTCCAAATTCAGCATACCAGAAGTTGCAGCTCTTACTAAAAGAAAATAAAATATATACAATCTTGATAGGTTCAAATGATTCATAACTATAATTTGCTAACATCCAAGAAGTATTGCTTTTTTAGGAAATCCTCAAAATAACTGAACATTCCATCCAAATTTATCTATCTACATGAACTGAGAGTTTAAGAAATACAAATCAATACTTTGCTATAAGCATTAAAAACTCCAGTTTTTCTACACTAATATCTCTTTCATCTTTTCTATCTTGAATGAGACATTCTTTTCAGTTGATTTAGAAGAGAGATTACCAATCTCAGTTTTAAAATTTAAGTTTATCACTATTTGTATAAAAGGGAGTTATAGCATCATGTAAACAAAAATTTAATCCACCTTTGTAAAAAATATTTCCAAATTATCAGTCTTTGAGCCATTTTAATATTGTGTTACAAACCAAACCACCTTTTATAGGAGAATTGTTGCCACTAAAATGAGTTTGGCACCATGGCAGAGTTCTTCACATTCTAAATCCATTTTACAAAATACACAGCTCATTTTCTACTGTCTTTATTTACCTGACTCAGAGTTCTGATTACCCTCAAGGCATTGATCCTGTACAAGTGAAAACTAGATTATGGTTTTGCCCCAGATTTCTAATGGATACTATAGAACTAAAAGGACATCTGGGAAAAGAGCATATTGAACACACTGGCAGCCCCTCCACACACAAACATCCCTCAGCAAGGAAATATGTTTAAAGACATAAGCATACAAAGACAAATAAAAAAGGATAGAAGGTGATAGCCACACAATTTTGCCAACTGTAAAACAGAACAAGCAATAATGAATCAGCAGACCCAAAGAAGTTGAAACTCAAGCAAGCACTGAAAAGAACCAAAAAGCAACCCAATTTGCAATGCACACAAAGTATTGATCTAACCAAAATCAGGATACAACAGAGTTGGAAGGACAGGACATGGGAAATGTGTGTGTGGTTGAGCTGAATCATCTTCCATAGTAAGATATGAACATTTAATGCTTAAAGTTGAAAAAGAAAAGAGTAGAGATAAAAGCATATTATTTAAAGATATGGAGAGAATAGTAAAGCTAATAGGTTTTTTAATAGCTGAGAACATTGGTTACCTCTGAGGAACAGGAAAGTTGGAGAGCAGGGTGATGCTGTTTTTCACCATGTTTTTCACCTGAAGACTTACAGAATGCATGTAGATATGTGCATTTGTAACTCTGATAAAAACAAATGAAACTCAACAAAAGAAACAAATAATGGTAATTCTTTTGCTGTAATGACAAATAATGATAAAATCATCTAAGGCCCACATACACACGGAGTTTTCTAAAGAGCTTTTTTTTTTTTCCATAATCACATTTATCAAAATACAGCATTAGACTGAACACTCACGCGAGTTAAGACAGCTAAATACTTCCTTTCCCACTAACAGTACATGGCCTTGGGCTAGTAACTTAACCACTTAAGAATCCATTTTCCACCTATCTAAAATGGATACAGTCTTTAGTTAATGTCTTAAAACTTTTTTTGGAACATAGACTTTGTTACAAAATAATACTGTATTCAACCTTTTAATTGTTTGAAGAATAGGTTTCATTACTTATCTTAAGAATGACCTATGCCTTTTTCTTCCCCCTGTGCCTCTCCTGTCCCTTTGCCCTCACCTTCTCTGTTCAGTGTTACTCCTGATTGTTGCTTCTACCAAATGAGCCAGGTGGGATGGGAGCGCCTACCAGTATCGACATTGTATTGGAAGATGATACCGATACATGGTGTATTCAAATAAATCACCAAGAAATACACTGTTGGAAGGAATGTGGTGTAGTAGTTAAGAATTTGGACTCTAAAGGTCAGTTGAATGTGTTCAAATCTCAGCTCCATCACTGACTAGCTCTGTGATATTAGACAAGTTACTTTGACTTCTCTATGTGCTTCTATTTCTAAATCTGTAAATTAGGATTAGTAATAGAACCTCCTAAAATTGCTGTGAACATAAAATGATATGATGTATTTAAATTCTTAGAACAATGTCTGGAGCATAGTTGACACACACTGATGTTAATTTCATTATTACTGACCTCAACGAATAAGCATTTAGTTGCTATATGGCTGGGAACAAAGGAGAAGAGCTAGTTTTATGAGAAAGTACTACAAATTCCATTAATATATTAAAATAGCATCTTCCCTTTACTAATGGAGCTCTTCATTGTGGAAGAGGTATATTGCTGGTGCAAAAAGCGTAGACTTTTAATTCTTATGGCATTAAGATCCTGGTTCCGTATGACTGCAGATACTTAGCATTTGGTTAATGATAATTCTAAAGTCAAGTAGAGTTTATACATCTCCACTGGATACTTAGTAAACATGAGTTTACAATGATAACATAGTGATCCATTAGACCTTGACTTTAGAATATTTAAAATTGCTTTCTCTTCTTGCTGCTTGTTAATTTTCAGGATTTAATTGCACAGCTTAAAAGTAATGTGTATCTTGCAAAGAAAATATTTACAAACGGCAGGTAAGAGAACACACAGAAGAACTGATTGTGTACAAAAACAGCATTCCAGATGCCATAACTCAGAGTGTTAATGGAAGTGGCCAGTATATTTAGAGTAGCACTGATGAATTTCTGTTTGAAAACTAATATCCTACGAAAAGGTCAATCCACTTCTAATTGCTCTTACATACACCTGACCACAAATTCCTTTCAGGTACTGTTACAATCATAGCAGTGCCCTGTTCAAACTTCTTCAGTGGCTCCCCACCTGCTATAGGAAAAGAATTTCACCTGCTTGATCCAAGGCACAGCACAATCTGACCCACACTTTCTAATGTGCACAGAACACAGCTTGGCTTGGCTTTGCAAGATACCACCAAAGCAGAATATTGGACTCTTCTTAAATATGCCCTATACCAGTCACCTCAATGCCTGTAGTTAGGCTTTAATTCACAATTTTCCCACACCAGTCTACATGATAGCCCACCTCTGGCTTTCCAAGTTATATTAATTCTTTATTTATTAAGTCAAAGAGCACTTCTTTACAAAGCCTCAAATTTTTCTTTTCAGCATTTTCACAGTGTTTTTGTAGCTATATTTTAATGCTTCTTATATTGTCATGCATTATCTATATCTACTAATAGATATTTGTTTCATGGAGGACAGACTCTTATCTTGTAATTGTCTTTTTAAAAATTCATTCATAGAACTTGCTAAAGTGCTTGGAACATAGACCATGTTAAATACTTACTGAATTGAGTTATATTGACCACACTTACTCAAATTTGCCCTCTTACCAATAGAGAGTTTAGTTTTTATAGCTGTAAACCTGTATCCCATTATATAACTGATTTTCTAATACCAAATGCTTAAAAACCTAACAATGATTAAGTCAATCTTAGAAGACAGTGAGTACACCATTCATTAGCCCAGAGAAATAAGCTGGGATGAAGTGAGAGAGTGGCATGGACATATATACACTACCAAATGTAAAATAGATAGCTAGTGGGAAGCAGCCGCATAGCACAGGGAGATCAGCTCTGTGCTTTGTGACCACCTAGAGTGGGATAGGGAGGCGGGGAGGGAGACACAAGAGAGAGGGGATATGGGGATATATGCATATGCATAGCTGATTCATTGTTACACAGCAGCAACCAACACAACAATGTAAAGCAATTATACTCCAATAAAGATGTTTAAAAAAAAAACCTATTTTATGTTTAAGTTACTGAACTAACACAAGTGATAGGGTTATCAAATTAGAACCACATGAATCAGAGGTCTTATCTGCTTTCGGTTTTCTTTTGCTGTTGTAACAAATTACCCCAAACTTAGTGACTTAAAAACAACACGTAATTTTTATCTTACCATTCTCAAGTCAGAAGTCTGAAATAGGTTGCACTGGGCTGAGATCAAGATGTCCACAAGGCTGCATTCCTTCTGGAGGAACTAGGAGAGGATCCATAACCTTGGCTTGTCTAGTATCTAAAGGCTGCTTGCATTCCTTGCCTCATGGTCTTAGTGACCATTTGCAAAAACCAGCAAAGTTGGGGCTCTGAGTCCTTACCACGCTACCATTTCTGTACTTCTCACGCATCGGCCCTTCTCCTCTACTTATAAAGACCCTCGTGATTAAATAGGACCAATCCAGATGATTCAGGTTAATCACTCCATAACAAAATCAGCTGATTTGCAATCATCTTAATTACATCTGCAGCCTTAGTTCTTCTTTGCCCTATAACATAACATATACACAGGTGCTGAGACTTGGGATGTGGATGTATTTGATGAGCCAATATTCTGCCTACCACAGCTAGTTTCAAGCTTTACTAATGATCTAAAGAAAATAAGCAATTAAGAGGCACAGGGAGGGCAGGTCGGCCGTCCATGTAACTCCCCAAGTCCTCACCATTCTAAATATGCACTCTCTAGCCCATCCAGAACAACAGAGGGCATCTCGAAGTAAGATATAGAAGTTATTTTTTCAGCAAGCAAGGAGCATTTATGTTGTTGAACATCTTCAATTTATACTCAGATCATTTAATGGCTTACATGATATCCTCCAGGGAGCCTTGCTTCATAAATCCATATATTATATTTGTCTATTATAAGAAATCCTAAAACATAGATATTCTGCCAAAATCTTTCTACTGTATAAAAGTACTGATAAGTACTTTTTCTCTAGCCAATAGCATTAATCTGTTTACCATGAGGCTCATTATCATCAGCACGTTTATAAATAAGTTAGACCAATTATGTGTTTTCTTTCCTTGGGAGAATCCTTTGGTAACGAGAGGGAAAGAGATTACAAACCAGCTGCTTGAACTACTTCCTGCACTATGCCAGGTGCTGATGCTAGAAGGGATACAATCAAGGATAGAACCTCTGTTTTTGAGGAGCTCACAGTGTTAATGCAAGTAAATAGGGAACATAATAATCAGAGTAAGTGTGCTATGTTCTGCTGAAGAAACAGGACTCAGTGGTGAAATAATGGGGAGCCACTGAAAGATCATTTAGCCAGATAGGATTAGAAGGTGGGTCTATATGGAGATGGGAAAATATACTCAAAATATTACTACTAAAGGAGAGAAGAATGCTAACGAGTGTCCTAAGGAAAGCAGATAGTGTGGAAATAAAGAAAAGGAGGAAATATAAAAATAATTGGGAAAATATAATCTAGCATACTTGGTGAAGGGTGAATATGTCAGGGATTCTGGAATGGGGAAGAAAAACACATGAAAAGGAAGAAGTGGAAAAGGAAACAGACTATATTATCTGGAGTGGTAGATGCCACAAAATGTAGTGTGGGCAGAGAGATATAAAAGCACATAAGAACACCAAACACAGTTACGGGGAGCTAGAAAAGAGTCCAAATTTGTAAAGATGTCATCTAAGTTGAGTCTTGAAGCACATGTAAGAGCTAACCAGGGCAAAAGAAAGGGAAAACAAGTGTAAAACTATAGGGAGTCTAATCTTTTTAAATAATCACAACTTATTTACTTCCAAAAACTGAATATTCATATTGACCATATATTTTATTAAGTTCTCAAACTCCTCAAATTTTATTAACTTGATCAAATGATTTAATCAATCCTCAAGATGAATATTTATGGTCATAGAAGATATTCTAAAATGATGTATCAGCTTGTGAAGATGATTCTAATAGAAATTCAAAATGTGTTTATAAAAACCCTCTAAGTTTTATTGCACAGTTGTAAGCACTTGATTAATGTTAGCTATTTTTATTTATTTTTAATTATGAAATATTAACAATGTTGGAACACTGTTACTACTCTGAAAGATAATCACTCATTTATATAGAAAATTTTATGTTAAAAAAGGCAGTCACATGGCTTATGCCCAGAGAAGATTAATTGCTATAGCAATTGCCTTTTCACCATTAACAACTAGGAAATGGGACAAAATATATATATTTTTTTATTGCTTTTCAGACAGTAATCCTAGAAAAGGGAAACAAAGTGAATCTATGATGGCTCCATTTTACTGCCTAGAGGCAGCTTGAGGCTTCAGTAAATGGAGGGACAATGCAAACAGAGGTTGGCAGACTCACAGAGTGAAAAAAACAAGATCGGAGGTTGGGGAGGCCGTGGTGGCTAGAATGTGTGTGGCAGAGTTTAGAAGAGAAGGAGATAGAGTTTTCCAGAAATCTATACAGAACTCTCCTTGAGTGGTTGGCTAAGTACTCATCAACACATGAGCAATAGGGAACTAACTACCTGAAGCCAGAAAGGAATGACCAGAGAGCAGCATGGCAAACAATCCTCATACCTCTCACTGCTGTCTTCGCCACTAAAATAGCTCCATTATTCAAAGTAGAGATACTTTGTAACATATTGTACATTGGATAGAGTCCTCCAATAAGTCACGCCTTAGGAGTGCAGCTAAATTGGTCCCAGACTAAATGCCATTCTGAATGCCATAAAAATTTTTGAAAAGTTTCAACTAATTGACATGTTATTTAACCAAAAGCCAGAACAAAATCCAACACTCTTAAAAGGAGCCCAACAAAATCCAGCTTCCAATCATGTAAAATGCATGATGTTTGACATCAATCAAAAATGATTGGGTATGAAGAAAAGAAGAAAAATATTACCCATAACCAGAAGGAAAAATAAACAAAAACAGAGCCACAGAGAGATAGAAAATAAAATAAAATAGAATGAAAATAAATAACTAGAAAAAGAAATCCTGAACTACAAGTCGTGGTTGAAAGTGGGATAACCCCATAGACTCTGTACAGTCAAAGCAATCACCTAGCCACATACAGATCCAAAAATAAAAGTTAGAAACCTTAATCTTAAAAGACAATCTCTGAGCATTTACTAAGACTGCTGACCAGGACAACTTCTAGGAGGCCAGATGTAAAATTAAGAAAAAAATAGGTGATCAGAGACATCATACATGCATCTAACAACAGAGCACCAAAATACATGAAACCAACACTGGCAGGACTTAGAAAGAAATAGACCATTCAGAAATAATAGTTGGATATTGACAAAAGAGAATAAAGTAAGAAGGACTAAAATTTTTAGAATACTTAAATTAGAAATCAATTTCAGAAATTCACCAATATGTGGAAATTAAACAAGTAATCCATAAATATGCATCAAAGAAGAAATCACAGGGAGATTAGAACATGCTTTTAGATAAAAGAAGATTAATATACAACACACCAAAATTCATAGGGTAAAGTTAAAGAAGTAGTTAGAGGAAAATTTATGGTGATAAATGCCCATATTTGAAAAGAAGAAAGATCTGAAATCAGTAACTAAGATTATACCTTAAGAAAGAAAAACAAATAAAACCCAAAGCAAGCAGAAGAGCTAAAAATTATAGTGAGAATAAGTGAAACAGGGAATATAAAAAATGATAAAGATAAAAAAACAAAAGATGGTTCTTTCAAAGATCAGAAAAAATGACAAACGTTTAGCTAGACAGATGAAGAAGGCGAAAAAGAAGACAAAGTATTAAAGTCAGGAATAAAAAGTTAAAACAGAAATACTATTCAAAAATACTCTATGCCAGAGGGTGGGGGAAAATAAAAAACTGTATGTCACCAAATTAGATAACTTAGATGAAAGGGACAAATTATAAGAAAGATATAAACTACCAAAACTGATACAAGAATAAATAGAAAATCTGAATAGATCTATAATTAGTAAAGAAATACCATTAGTAATCATCATCACCATCATCAGCTACTCACAAAGAAAAACCCAAGTCTAGATAGTTTCACTGGTGCATTCAACCAAACATTTAAAGGAGAATTAGTACCCATTTTTCACAACCTCTTCTAAAAATACGGAAGAAAAGGGAACACTTCCCAATTCATTCTGTGAAGCCAGTTTTACCCTGTTACCAAAACCAAATACATTACAAGAAAACTACAAACCGATAACATTTATAAATATAGATGCAAAAATCCTCAGCAAAATACTAGTAAAACATATTCACCAGCATATAAAAAGGATTATAAAACATGACAATGTGGAATTTATCCCCAAAATACCAAGTAGGTTTAACATCTGAAGGTCAGTTAATGTAAAGCATCATATTAATAAAGGACAAAAACTACATCATCTCAATAAATACAGAAAAATTATCTCACAAAATCCAACACTCTTTCATGATAAAAACATTTAATAAACAAGATATGCAAGGAAACTTTTTCAATCAGATAAAGAGCATCTATGAAAAAAAAACACAACTGACATTATACTTAATGGTAAATGAGTAAATGCTTTCCCCATCGCCAAGGACAAGACAAAATGCCTGCTCTTACCACTTCTATTTAATACTACACTGAAGTTTCTAACCAGGGAAATTGATAAGAAAAAGCATCCAGAATAGAAAGAAAGACAGACTAAAAAGTAAGATATAAATGTATCTCTATTTGTAGATGTCATGGTTTTATATATAGAAAATCCTAAGGAATCCACCAAAAACTCTTAGAACTAATAAACAAATTAAGTAAGACTGCAGGATACAAGATCAATACACAAAAATCAATTGTATTTCTATACACTAGCAATTAACAATTCAAAAATGAAATTAATAAAACAATTCCAATTTCAATAGCATCAAAAAATAATTTTAAAATACCTAGGGAGAAGATATCTGCAAAACAAACATCAGATAAACACTTCTATCCAGAAAATATAAAGAGCATTTACAACTCAATATTAAGAATAACCACCTGATATTTTAAAAAATGGATAATTGATTTGAACAAATACTTCACCATAGGAAACATGCAAAAGACAAATTCATCATTAAGGAAACATTATTAATCATCAGGGAAGTACAATATAAAACCACAATGAAAAACCACTACACATACACTAGAATAGCTAAAATTAAATGAACATAGTACAGGAGCAATTGAAACTCACATACATTGCTCATGGGAAAACAAAATGGTAGAGATACTTTAGAAAATAATTTGGCTTTTTCTTATAAAGTTGAACATATAATTATTATACATCCTAGCAATCCTCATCCTAGACATTTATCCAAACAAAAATGAAAGCATATGTTAACATTAATATAGCCTAGATGTCTATCATCTGGCAAATGGTTAAACAAATTGTGGCATATTTACCAACTGAATACTATTCAACAATTCAAAGAATAAACTGATACAGGCAACAACATGGATAAAGCTTAAAAGCCATCAGGCTGAGTGAAAGAAGTCAACACAAAGGATTACAAACTGTATGGTTTCATTTGCATGAAAGTATAGAAAAGGTGAAACTACAGTGACAGAAAGTGGATCGGTGGTGGTCCAACGGTAGAAGAAAAACATTAACTGCAGAGGGATATGTGGGAAATACTGGGAAAATGAAAATATTCTATATAATGATTGTGGTGGTAGTTACACAAATTACCTATTTGTCAAAACTTAATAAACTGTACTTTAAAATGAGTGAATTTTATTTTATTAAATTATATTTCAAAAAAGATGCTTTGTTAAAGAAAATACTTAAGCACATTATCTTATAGGAAATACCTTGCATATAAATCAAAGAAAAATATTAATTCAAGGCTAGAAATTATATTTAAGCCTTGCTGCAGAGTAATCATAATCATTGGTGATGTATAAAATTTATTCCACTGGATTATAATGTCCATGTCTGATTAACCCACCAAATAATTTTGTATTTACTTTAAAACTAAAATTACTGAATTACTTCTCTAGTGTGTCATCAAATAATATAGGCATTCCTTTATTTTTTCACAATATAAAATATTAACAATTTGAAAAGTTGAGACCAGTGTTGATTTGCTTTTCTCTCCTAGAAAGCAGTAGAAGAAATAAAAAATTAGAATTCTCAAATTCAACATGAACTCTATTTTCCTTTGTGAATTTTTAAATATATTCTTACTTTTCTCCTACTTGTCCTTCATAAAAGTATATAGAAAGTACCGTTATAAAGGAATTGATCTCATTAAATATTATTCACATTTTAACTCACTTCATTTTTATAAATACCCTATCAACTCCAAGCATGTGCACACACACACACACACACACACCACATAAACACATAAACACACAATTAAAAGTCTATATTTATCTTCAGAAAGAAATTTCATAGGTTTTAACCATTGCTTTTGAAGTTTGAATAATTACCTGGAATCTTAAAACCATTTCAAAACAGAGTTGCTAAGGTTTCAAAAACAAATCTCAACCGAATATTCTATAAGATAAAATGTGTTTCTGTGCTAATTAACCATCTAATGAATAACCTATGATCTTTTCACAAGTGAAAAGCTTATTGTTCCAGAAATTTCATCTCCACCTAGTCAGAAGAATTCAAGAAACAATCTTTTCCTTTTCTAGATAAATAATTGCTCTCAAGATATGGTGCCCCATATTTTTAATGTTTCGGATACAAAGATGGTTGATAATTGGTGTGTGAATATCCTGAGTGGATGGAATCTAAGTAGTCTATCAAGCAGGTGAAATAGGCATTGTTTGTGATTTAAGGACACCAAAATTTTATGTTCTCCATGTCTTAAAATATCTCCAATCTAAAATTTCCACTATATTTTAAATACAGCTCCTCTCAACAAATAATTATTCACCAACGCTTGCCTTAGAAAATTGAAATCACTTGTGAAATGTGTTCCCTGGACAAAATAAAACTGGTAGGCCATTATTAGCTACTAAATCTAAGTAAAGATTAGCACCCACAAAAATATACAGTGCACAAAACAAGTTATAGGATGAAGAAAATCGGGAGTAATAAACTCACAGCCCCAAATTTTGCATTTTGGCTTCTTTCTCAATTAATCTACTAGAGGTATTGGTCAATAATGACTTTTATCAACATTTATTCCTATGCTCCTTTCAAAGCCTTCCCTTCTCCAACTTCAAAAGTTCCAGCATTTGGAACTGATAAGCAACTCTTCTTTTATAAAACCAACTCCTCTTAATGTATCCATTATTTCTCATTTTCTTTCTCAGTCTCTGACCATTTCTTTCCTGTCTCCTCTCCTAATTGTTTCTAATCATTTTGTTCCTAAAAGGTAGGCATTCCTCAAAGTTGTGTGCACAGCTTTCTTTTTTTTCTCTCAATCTTCACCATTCATAGCCTGACCATTCAACATTATGACTGTCATATAATGTGAATGACTCCAAAATTTAGAGTTCCCAAAATTAACCACTCTTTCCAATTGTATATTGTATATTGATATTTCCAACCACCTGTAGGACATTAATATCTATCTCCAAGTACCACAGGTATTTCAAATTCTTCATGTACAAAAGTAAATTAGTAATTTCTCCTTCTCAGACCAGTTCCTAGTCCTGAATTTCTATTTTCTTCAAAATACCAAAATTCTTCCTGATGTGCAAACTCAGAATCACGTCTTTCTATTTCCTTCTTTCTCAAAATCTGTTACTAAGTCCCACAGACATTTTCATCACATTGCAGCCCTGTCTGCCCTCTCTTTTCCTATTTCTAGGACTACTTTCCTCTTATAGGTTCTTACCTGAGCTGTTATATCAACTTTCTGATTTATTTTTTAACATTCAATTTCTCTCCTCTTTAATGAAAATAGTGCATGGTCACAAGATTAAATCTCTACTTGTGATACTTTTTGAAAAAATGTAAATGACTTCCCTTGTTAATGAATATAGTGCATACTCTCTTATTGGACATTTGGGGATAATCAGATGGGTTCTCAATCTATGTTTTTAGCCTTCATTAAAACCTACCTTGTTAAAATCTACCTGGATTATTCACAAAACTTTGTGCGTGTTTCATTTTCCAATCCCCCCTGCCATTGCACATATCGATTTTCCGTCCAGCATAGTTTCTCCCATTTCCTCTAGTTGAAATCCTACCCATATCTCACTTTAAATGTGATTTTCTTCATAAAGCTTTCTTTTTTCTCTGACTAAAAAGGATCTCTCTCAACACAAAATTTTCATAGACATTTACATCTGTGCCTTCTGCCTAGAGTACAAATGTGTCTTATCTTCACTACTAGTTTACAACATTCTGAAGATGGGTACTGGGTCTTATTTTTATATTCCCCAAAATAGGGTTACAATATAGACGGTCAATAAATGAACTTTTAAAAATAAAGCACAAAGGGCAGGAGCGGCCAGAAAGATCTTTGAAAATACGTTATCAATACAAAGAAAAGAGTTATTGATATAACAGCAATAAATCATATTATCCACCTAATATGTTACCAGCACTGCTCTAGGCACTGGTAAACACATTTTAACATAATTTGAAGTGACTGAGTATGGTAGACTAGATGGTGTCTTGTCTTCCTTGTGGGTTTGATAGTTTATTTTTCTAGGAGTGCCAGAAATGCTGTTTGGTAACTAAAAGGAAAAAAATACAGGTGACATTATGTTTTCCCTTCCTCTCAAATTTTTCCACAGATAGCACATAAAGTGCATTTGGAGTCCTAAATGAGCCAAGCAGAAATTTTGCTCATCGAAATGATGAGACGGAAAAAAAAGGTATAGGAGCCAGATAGAGCCTATAGAATGGGAGGTCTATGGTGTCTTATGAGAAGCAATAGAGCAAGTTAATTAAACTTAGATGCTCTGAAGTTGGACTGCCTCGTTGTGAATCTATGATACAGTATTATCTAGTTTTATGACCATGGTCAGGTTAGCCTTTCCAAGCCTCAAATCTGTAAAATGGCAGTAATAACATAACTTATGGAGTTGATGGAAAAATTAAATGAGTTAACATGTGTTGAGGGCTTAGCATACTACCTGGCATGTAATGTTTTCCCTTCCTCTCAAATTTTTCCACAGATAGCACATAAAGTGCATTTGGAGTCCTAAATGAGCCAAGCAGAAATTTTGCTCATCGAAATGATGAGACGGAAAAAAAAGGTATAGGAGCCAGATAGAGCCTATAGAATGGGAGGTCTATGGTGTCTCATGAGAAGCAATAGAGCAAGTTAATTAAACTTAGATGCTCTGAAGTTGGACTGCCTGGTTGTGAATCTATGATACAGTATTATCTAGTTTTATGACCATGGTCAGGTTAGCCTTTCCAAGCCTCAATTCTGTAAAATGGCAGTAATAACATAACTTATGGAGTTGATGGAAAAATTAAATGAGTTAACATGTGTTGAGGGCTTAGCATACTACCTGGCATGTAGTATGTCTTAAAAATTGTTACCTATTATTTTTTCTATCCTCTTTATTTTTTGCTCTAGGTTTACATTTTATAATTGCTAAAATAATCCATATTATAAGTTTTATTAAAGATGTGAAAAATAAGAGGAGAAAGATCTTTGAAATCTTAACCAATCTTGAGAAAATCATGTCAAAATTTTGGCATTTATTATTTTCTTTCGTATTTTGTTGGTGCCTTTGTAAAAAAAAATCCTTCTATGTATCTCTGATAACAAAACTTAACTCACCCTACAGTTCAATTGTTCAGAGAAAATGTAAACTCACTCATTTTACACAGTGAATCTAGTCTTCCTCATGTACCCCCAACAACTAGCTTGCAGAATAAAACAAGTAATGGTGTCCAATGTGATGTACAGCTTAGTCTCATCCCATAATTTAAATAGGTTTGTCTTTGGTGGGGAGCAATTTTGAGCACCTCTCAGTATATGTGTTCTGTGCTTAGGGAAACATAATGCTAATTCAATCACTCAGATTTCTCAGTTTTAGGTTATCCAAACCCAGTTTATATTCAAGATGACATTTCGGTATGAGGATTGGGAGGGAAAAGGGTATGGTTTTGAAGCCTCACAGTTAGAGAAGAATTAAGATTATCTAGCTTCTATCTCCTCTAGCCTCTTATCATTTCAAATGTTCCTTGCTCAATCAGATTCCACTTGCCCTGCTGGCATTTGTAAATAACATCTGTGGCTGGTGAGATTATGATCGATTCTTATGACTTAGACAATTCTTAAGGATCATCAGTATCCATACATATCAGTATCTCCATTTTTCTATTTTCACAGGCTGGATATTTATTTTTTGGTCTGGATGTTGGTTTTCATTTTCTTTTTAACAGATGCTCGTTTGTATATAGCAAAGCTAATGGTATTTTAATAATAATTAAAATCTAATTAAACTTTATTATTGTTTATAAAAATTTTATTTTTTAGTTGTTTTTCTTGGATTTCCCCAAGGCTGAAAGTACAGCTTTTACTGAGGTGATTGTAGAGCTAACAGGAGTATCAAGTGAGTGGGTCTCCTATTGTCTTTTGTATTCTAGGGCAGAGCACAGAGATCTAGCAGAGCTGGGCCTCAGGTTCTGGGAGAGGGCCCCAGACCTTGAGCTGTAAGTCTTTAACCTTCATGTTTAAGGAAACATCAGCTCCTCTAAAAGGTGGGATAAGACTGGAATTCAAACTTTTCAACTGTAGTTGACAGTGAAGCACAGAACCTCTGGACATCACCTCAGATCCACAGAACTCTCTAGAGAGGCAAGCCTTCAAGGAATCAATTTAGTTTAATTCTTACTTCTTGCCTAACCTCCCTAAATAAATACGTTCTCCCTATTCTTTTAAACGTTTGCCAATTAGTTTTTTGCCTTAATTGCGTTGGCTAGTATCTGCAAGAAAATGTGAAAAATAATGGTGATTGAGTAAAAACTTTTCTATTGTTTCTAACAATGATTTATCACTGAACACTTAAGAATCATATATAGGAATATAATTGCTATCTCTATATGTGTATATATGTATATATTTATAAACTGTCTTAAATATTTTCCCCAAATCTGATTCCATCTGATTGATTTCTCTTGGTGTTAACTTACTTCATTATCACTTCTATTTTCTATAAACTGGAAATAAGATTTAGAGGCTTAACAAAGAGCTTCAAAATTTTGTTTGAAGTTGTTGAAGATTTTTTCAAAACAGCTTGAAGCATTTGGAGTGTTTGCTTATTATAATGTATATATAAAGTTTTATCAGGAACAAAGATAGAATTTTATCCAAGGCTTTTCCTATCAAAATAATTATATGGCTTTTATTCTTTAACTGTAGTGAATTGTACTAATAAATTTCCTCACATTAAACCCTATTTGCACACCTTGAGATAAACCCTACTGGAGTCACATTGAATTATATTTAATATGTGGCTTTATTATGTGAGTTTTTGAATATTAGTCTTTAGAGTTGTGCCATATTTGTTGAATTTTGCCATCTTAGACCCATAGCTTCATAACAAGAAATAGAAAGCAGACCTTTTATTTTTGGGGGGTGTGCTTTTTTGGTGGAATCATTCAACATGAAAATTAGATGTTCTGAGATTGGATTGATAAAGTTAAACCGTACAGTCATCTGAACCTGGTAATCTTTTCAAGTATAACTCTTAGACAACTTTGAGAGTTTTTACCTCTGATTATTTGTATTTTTGCGTTTCATGTTTTCATTCCATTCTTAGGTCCATTTTAGATAGTCCAATTTTAATACAATACAACTTACCTACCTTGGTTATCGATTTATTAACATAGAGTTGGGTGAAATAGTAAAGTATTATCTAAAAATTTTTTAATGTCATCAATAATTATTTTTCTTGTGCTTCCCTGGTGGCGCAGTGGTTGAGAGTCCGCCTGCCGATGCAGGGGACATGGGTTCGTGCCCCTGTCTGGGAAGATCCCACGTGCCGCGGAGCGGCTGGGCTCGTGTTCCATGGCCGCTGAGCCTGCGCGTCCGGAGCCTGTGCTCCACAAAGGGAGAAGCCACAACAGCCAGAGACCCGCGTACCGCCAAAAAAAAAAAAAAAATTAGTTTTCTTTTCTCCTATCTAATGTTCTTATGTTTCAGTGGCATTTTCTCTTTTTCTCCTAAGTGGTTCAAATTATTTTTTTCCGTTAAAATAAGCTATTGGCAAGTCTACAATTTCTGTTTCCTAATTAATTTATTTATGCTTTTGTCTTTGTTAATTTTTTTCCATTTGTGTTCCTTAGGTTCACTTGGTTGTTTTTTATTCATTATTTTATTCATTATTTTCATTATTTTTGCTTGCAGTAAAAATACTGAGACTATCATTATCACTATTTTGTAAATACCATGAAACTGGTTTTTTAGTTCCTTTTGCTCCAAGAATTCTTTAGAAAAGAAAGGCATTAAATTGTCAAATGTTTTGGGCTTTTTGTTCCTAAATTTGACATTTATTTTTCACTTTATTAGATTGTGGTTTTAGAATATGATCTAAAGTATTTTTCCTCTTTGGAACTGAAAGAGTATTTCTTTTTGGCTAATATGTGATTACATTTTTTGTAAAATGCTCCAGGGGTCATTGAAAAAAAATTTTTTTTTATAGGTTATAGCTTTTAGTATGTATGTTTATTTATAGACTAGAATATATCAATCTTTCACAACACTGTTTAGATTTTCATGTAGGAACAACTTTATATACATGAAATTTCAAGGACAAAAAAATTATCTCTTAAATTCTCTCTCTCCCACTGCTCTTCCATCTGTTTCTCATTTCAGTTCCCACAACATTTTCTTCAGGTATTCTGATGTTAGGTCAGTGGAACAGAAAGGCTCATTGAGAACTTGTTTAATTCATAATTTTAAAGCCACCATGTTCCCATTTAATAATTTTTTTTCTAAAATTATATTTTGCATACCTTGATATTCCCTTCTTTTTGTTTACATATGCTGATTATATCTTAGCCCATTATTTCAAATTTCCTAGTTATTTTGGACAATTTACTAACATGATTTGGAATTTAGTTATGAGCCCATATGGGGTTATTGGGCACTTAATATTCATATAATATTCCTTCCAGTGGTATTTTTTGTTATGCTTTGTTTTCATTGCCCACAGGAGTAGAAACTGTTTTTAATACTGTTAGAGATTATGTTTATACATTTAAATAAGATAGCTGCCTATGTATCAATGTACAATCTTCAGAAAAACTGTCCAGAGAGGCAACTATTCAAGAGAGACAGAGAAACTAGAGTAAGCGCACTACTTCTCTTCCTTGTAATTTTCCACCCAGCTTTTGTGGTTCTATTTGAGGTTTCCTCTCAGTCTATTATTTTCAAATCATAACTCTCTTGATATACTTCAAGAATTGTCCTTTGTGTAACAGTATTAACCACATTTACGTATATAATTTATTTGTGTTATTTATATTTTAAACGAATCATGTGCTTGCCTCTGGTGTTTTATTTGTCAACATTCCTATCTGTGAGCTGTATTTTCATGTACTTTCATTGGAATATATAATATGTCCAAATACCTCACAATTCAAAAACTATAAAAGGGCATATAGAAAAAGTCTGACCTTTACCTGTGTCCTCAGCTCCCTCCAGCCAGTTTCTGTCTTCACAGATAACTAATGGGATGAGTTTGTGTGTTTGAGTGAGGGGGCATGTATACTTCCAAAGATATTTTATCCAGAAATGAGTCTCTTCCACTTACTGGTTGTATGACGTGGGTCAAGCTATTTAATCTACTTGAGCTTTAGTTTTTTCATCTTTAAATAGGAAATCCTTTATTTCTTTATTGCCTAAATATTTAGTGAGCACTCTATGTGTCAGGCTCCGTGGTAGGTACTGAAGATAAAGCAGTAAATAAGGGGGCTTCCCTGGTGGCACAGTGGTGAAGAATCCACCTTCCAAGGCAGGGGTTGTGGGTTCGATCCCTGGTCAGGGAACTAGATCCCACATGCATGCCACAACTAAGGAGCACATGTGCTGCAACTAAGGAGCCTGCAAGCCGCAAATAAGACCCGGAGCAACCAAAATAAATAAAATTAAAATTTTTTAAAAAGCAGTAAATAATACAGATGTGTTGCTTATGGTGTAGGAAAAGGAATGACAGTACCTCCCTTACAGAGTGATTTCTACTAGAAGGGCTAAGAAGTGCTTTGTAAGTGTTGGCTCTTACAATGTATATTCTTTGTTCTTTTTCACACAACTCAATGTTCTACACATTGGTCTACCCTTTCCTTTTTTTATTTAAAAATATATCATGGAGGTTTTTCCATACTCTACATAGAGACTTATCATTATGTTTTATAGCTAAATAATACTCATTGTCTGATGTATCATAATTTAATTAACTAGTCCCCTATTGATACATGCTTAAGTTTTTTGTAATATTTTTCTCTTAAAAGGAGGTTGCTACAGTGACTGTTTTCACTTTGTACATAACTGGATACATTGTAGGGGTCAGATTGTTGGATGCTAAGGTATGTGATGTGTAATTCTGATAGACAATACCTCCCTCACAACAGGACTGTACCAATTTTAGCAATAAATGGGTGTGGCTCTTCTCTTCACGCTCACTCACAACAGATGCTATTAACCTCTTGGATTGTGGATGACCTAAAAGGTGACAAATGGTATCTCACCGTAGATTTACTCTTTATTTCTCTCATTGTGAGTGAGTTTGGTTGAGGATATTTCCACATATCTAAAATCCAAATTGTCTTTCCTTTTCTTTGCTATCTTTTCATAACCTCTTAAATATTTTTATATTTATTTATTGGTCTTTATTTTTTCAATTTGTAGGAATGCCTTATACATGCAGGAAATTAGACTTTTGTCTATGAGTTACAAATAGTTTTACCCTGCTTGAATTTTGAATTTACTTGTGATGAATTTTGGCCTTTTTTTATTGCTGTTTTTATTGTGTTTAAGTAGCTGAAAATTTCAGTCCTTTCTCTTATGGATTCTGGGTTTTCTGTCATAGAAAAGCCTTCCTTGTTCTGATATAACATTTTTACCCAGGGATTCTTATAGTGGTTTTATGGTATTATTTCTGTCTTTATATTTTTTGTTCATTTGATATAAAATATCACTATAAAATATGATATAAAATATGAGATATGGAAGAAAACTTTTCAGTCTAGATGGCTAGCAAGAGTCCCAACACCATTCGGTTTTAATAAACAATTTTTTCACCAGGATGCAATATTTATCATTTAGTAAATTCCCATATGATTTGGGCCTGTTTCTGGAATTTTTTATGTGATTCCATTGATGTGTTTATTTATGAGTAATATCACACTGTTTGAATCACCGAGCCTTAGTAATATGCTTTAACATCTGGTAACACCTCCTTACTCTTCCTTTACAGAATTTTCCTATTTATTCTTGCTAGTTTTTGGTTTCCACATGTATTTTAAGAATTAACTTGTCTCTTTCCAAAAGTATTCAGTTAGGTAATTTTTTATTGTATTGAATTAAATGTATAGGTTTATTTAGGGATAACATATCTTTGTGATGTTGTTTCTTCCCATTAAACTACATGCTATTTCTTCTTAGCCAATAAAATAGTATGCCTTTCATTTGTTCAAGCGCTATTTTGTAGCTCCCTGAATCATCTCAAAGTTTTCTTAAAATAAACATTGCAATTTTATTGTTAAATTTATTACTAGACATGGCAGGAAGAACAATGCCCCTCCCTGCCCCAAAGATGTCTACACCCTAATGCTCAGAAACTTTGAATATGTTAGTTACATGGCAAAGGGGAACAAAAGTTGCAGGTAGAATTAAGATTGCTAATCAGCTGCCCTTGAGATGTGGAGATTATCCCGGGTTATTCAGGTAGGCTCAGTGTAATGACAAAGCTCCTTTTCAAGTGGAAGAAGGAGGCAGATGAGGAAGAATCAGAGTTAACAGTGCAAACAAAAATTGGCCTGGTTTTGAAGATGGAAGAAGGTCCTGAGCCAAGAAATGTGGGCAGCCTGTAGAAACTGTAAAGGGCAAGGAATGTGTTTTCCCCTAGAGCGACCAAAAGAAATACAATACGACTGATTTTAGTTCATTTAGAACCATTCTGGACTTCTGACATAGAGAACTGCGAGATAATAAATTTGTGTTGCTTTAAATCACTAAGTTTGTGGTAATTTGTTACAGCCGCCACAAAAAACTAATATACTAGGCATTCTGTATTTTACTGTTGTTAATATAAATAAGGTCTTCTATTGCATTATGTCATATAACTTATTATTTGTATCAGTGGAGACTATTGACTATGTATATTAATTTTCTACCTTACCACCTTACTGAATTCCCTATTGAATTAGTGGGTTTAGTTGAAAATTTTAAGGTTTTCAAATATATAATCACATTATCTGTAAATAGTAATAACTTAACCTCTTTTTTTCCCCTATTTTTGTAGTTTCTTCCTCTTATCTAAATATGTTGGTTAGTATCTGCAAACCCAATTTAATTAATAGTGGTAATAGTGGAGTATGTGCCTTTTTCCTGACATAGATGAGAATACTTCTAAAGTTTTATCAATAAGGATTGTTTCAGCCTTTTGTTTGAAATGTTTATTTTATTATGTTGAGGTAGTATTCATATGTTCTGACATTTTTAACTTTTCATATCAAGAATAGATATATAATCTTGGAAAATGCTTTTTCAACATGGAAATGATGGTAGGCTGTTTCTTCTTTGATTATTATGATTAATTTTAGTCATTACAGAACTATAATTTCTTGAATTAATACCACTTTGCAGAGGTATATGATGGTCTTATGTACTGCTGATTACTTTGGCATTTTGCTTCCATATTCATAGTGACATTGGTTTGTAGTTTTCTTTTTGTATATTAAACTTCTTTGGTTTGTGTTTCTTTTACTATTCTTCTTTGTTTTTTAAAAAAAGGAAAAAAAAGCTTTATTTTGTAAGAGCAGTTTTAGATTCAGAGCAAAATTAAAAGGAAGTGACTGAGACTTCTCATATACACCCCTGCCCCAACACATGCATAGCTTCCCTGTTATCAACATCACTCACCAGAATGGTACCATTTTTTACCAAGAATGAATCTACATTGACACATCATAATCATCCAAAGCCCATAATTTACCTCAAGGTTTACTCTTGTTTTTGTACATTTTATGGTTTTAGACAAATGCATGTGACATTTATCTATCATTATAATATCATACAGTAGTTTCACTGTCCTAAAATCTTCTGTGCTCTATTTATATCTACCCTCCACACCACTGGCATCCATTGACCTTTTTATTGTCTCCATAGTTTTGCATTTTCCAGAATGTCATATAGTTGAAATCATACAGTACGTAGCCTTTCAATATTGGCTTATTTCACTTAGTAATATGCATTTACATTTCCTCCACATCTTTTTATGGTTTAGCTCATGGTTTTTAGCACTGAATAATATTTCACTATCTACAGATTTTTTTGATGGTAGCCATTCTGACTGGTGTAAGGTGATATCTCATTGTAGTTTTGATTTGCATTTCTCTAATAATTAGCGATGTTGGACATCTTTTCATGTGTCTCTTGGCCATCTGTATGTCTTCTTTGGAGAACTGTCCATTTAGGTCTTCTGCTCATTTTTTGATTGGGTTGTTTGTTTTCATGATATTAAGCTGCATGAGCTCTTTGTAAATTTTGGAGACTAATCCCTTGTTGGTAACATCATTTGCAAATATTTTCTCCCATTCTGTGGGTTGCATTTTCATTTCGTATATGGTTTCTTTTGTTGTGTAAAAGCTTTTAAGTTTAATTAGGTCCCATTTATTTATTTTTGTTTTTATTTCCATTACTCTGGGAGACAGATTGAAAAAGATATTGCTGCAATTTATGTCAGAGAGTGTTCTGCCTATCTTTTCCTCTAAGAGTTTTAGTGTCCAGTCTCACATTTAGGTCTTTAATCTATTTTGAGTTTATTTTTGTGTATGGTGTTAAAGAATGTTCTAATTTCATTTTTTTACATGTAGCTGTCCAGTTTTCCCAGCACCATTTATTGAAGAGACTGCCTGTCTTCCCCTGTATAGTCTTACCTCTTTGTCATAGATTAATTGACCATAGGTGCATGGGTTTATTTCTGAGCTTTCTATCCTGCTCCATTGATCTATGTTTCTATTTTTTGTGCTGATACCATAATGTTTTGATGACTATAGCTTTGTAATATAGTCTGAAGTCAGGGAGCCTGATTCAACAACAAATGCTGGAGTGAGTGTAACCAAGAAAAGGGAACCCTCCTACACTGTTGTTGGGACCATAAATTGGTGCAGCCACTGCGGAGAATAGTATGAAGGTTCCTTAAAAAACCATATGTAATAATTCTTTAATTATAACTGTCATTTTCTCTCTAGTCATTTTTGTTCTTATAAATTTTTTCTATTCAGTATGTATGATCTTATCTACCCTACCTCCTATATCACTTCCTTGTTTTTTAGTATTTACTTTGGTTTGTTTTCTTGTTTTTCACTGTACCAGTTCTAGTTTCTTCAAATGTGGTTTTTAAGTATTTTCACATTTTATGTTTCTTCTCAATGTCTTTCACTGAATTTGTCAGTAACCCCATTTTATATGATCCCTTCTTACATAGCAATTCCATACTCATTTTAATTTCCTTGAGAATGTAGATAATTTTTTAACATTCTTTTCTTTCCTGAGTTCCTCTTCTAAAATTCAATCTTCATAGCCTTTTGAATGTTAACCATTTCTTCATTTGTTTGTGTAGTGCTTTATGCATGCCAGATCTTTTGTATTTATTAGTCATCCTTAAATGCAGACCATGGTATCTGATTTACAACGTGCAGAAAGATAGTGTTGGTGAACCTCACTGGCTTACCTCTTTTTTCAGTAAGATGTCCTTAGAATCATTCCTCTATGTCTCCAGCTGGAGAACTAAATATTGTTTGTTTATTTTGTTTCTCTGGTTGCCTCTTTCACTGCTTGTGAGTGTTGAAAATATGAAAACAATGGAAATGATAAATGTCTCGGGGCAACACTTGGCTAATGTATAAACATTTATCTCTAAGTTCCAAATCTATTCTGTCCTCTGCACAGAAACAGTTCCTTGGCTTTAGATGACAACCTTCATCTCTCAGTCATGACATTTATCACTTACTTCTTCCAGAAACTATGTCTTCTCAGATGGCCTACTGTTGTTTCACCAATGCCTTTCTTCTTTTTGCTTCTAGAGTATCATTTGACACCAGGCTACCTCTCTGTTTAAGCCCTATGTAGAGTTAAGATGACATAGAAGTTCAAGAGCTCTTTCAGGTCCAATTCCATGCTCTCCTAAAAAAAAGACAATAGGCCTCAAGCAGAGGGCCCCTCACTGCACTTCACTCTAGGCTCCTTCATGTGCCTCATGCTTGCTTTTCCATGATAAGGACTATTGTTTTTATGATCCCCAAATCTATCTTTTTCTTTATTGAGAATAACATCATATTCACCATTTTGTAGTTACTGTGAATCTCAGAGCCCTCTTTCATTTTGTTCAAAATTTCCCTGTATCTGCCAGATTTTCTTTATAAAGTGTGTCAAGAGGTTGTTCAAGATCCATGGTTTCATTATAGATTAGTTTTCCCTTTCTTTCATATATTTTACATATCTTAGGGAAATATGCACAATATTCAAGGAATATTGAATATATCCATTATTCAGGGAAAAGAGCTATGCCAATGTTCAGTAAATCTTCCAGTGTTCCCCCAAAACCCCAATCAGCCCTTTCAGCACGACAGATTTGTGATTATTCCTTTCTTTTAAATTTACATATGCTGCCAAGAAGTTCACAGGCTTCCAGGAATTTTTATTAAGAATTTCAGATATTTCAGCAAGGAATTTTATCTCTGCTGACGAGATCTAGTGTATAATTTGAACTAACCCTGCCTCATTTCATGCTAGCTTGCTGCTCTTCAAGTAAATGTGAAACATCCTTTTGTGGCCAAATATACTATTCAATGGAATTGTGTTGCTTCAATTCTCTAAGTGCCTTGTGAGTGGCAAGGGGGGTGAGTAAACCTTTTCTGATCGACATATGTCAACCGTCACGAGCTTCAAAGACATACACAGCTATAAAGAAAGTTAGTGACTGTTGGGATTCATGGATAAGAGCATTTACTATAGAATCTAGTGCAACAGACACAGTGTTCACCCTTCCTGAGCTGTGGCCTGGCTCTGGCCTTAAGTCTGCATTAAGACAGGCTGTCAAAGATAAGACAGGAAGCGAAAGAAATCCTGTTACAGGGCACCTCATGTAAGGTTTTAATAGCAATCTGTGCCTGAATAAGAATCCTCCTGACGCCTAGTTTTTCCTCCTAGTACAATGAAATAATATCTTCATATTTCTTAAATGACATTTCCATCCAGGAGAAAGAATAGTTCAGTGCATTAATTGATGCCAATTTCACATGGAACAATTTTATGGAAAGCACTTGGTTCTGATTTTCTAAGTATATAAGAATGACATAACTGCTCCTGTTTCACCAGGTAAAGAGTTGTCTACCTGTATAGTTATGACAGGAAGAAGAAAATGACATTGGCTTCTCTATAAGTGTAGAATGTATGTTATCAGTTACAGTTGGCATTCAGTTTGCCCTATTTACAAATATATCCAATTGGTGCCACAGAAATAAAATATATGCCACTGCATTAAACTAATGCAATGTTTGGTGGTGGGAAAACAGATGACGGGTAAAGTGAGATGGATTAGGAAGGTAACAGATGGATGATAAATTATAAGATAAATAGACTGAAGGGATGGATCTTCCCGCTTTTCATTTTTCTTTCTTTCACAAATGTTCTCATATGTTTTTCTGTAAAGCACAATAACATTCCTTGCAATATAATGTTGAGTATTTATATCTCCGCTCTGAACCAATTTTTCTTATACATTGCTCAGTCATGACACAGAGCAATATCTCAGTGGTGTCCCAAGGATTATCAGTCAATCACAAATATTCACTGAACACACAGTGTGTGTGTTGAGAACCATACCTTCCATTTTGAAGTGGTTCTGAGAAAGCAGGAAATCAGCTACAGCCCTTGATCTAAAGATAAAAAGAACAGACAGATGAAGTAAAATACAATAGAGAACATAATTTGTGGGAATTTCCAAAGGCTTATTCCAGGTTTCTCTCCTCTCTTTCTCTCTCTCTCCTCACTTCATAGGGGTTTCATCTATTCACAGAGGCATTTTAGTTCGTTCTTTACACAAACATGTGCTGAGTGTTCTTAATGAGTCATGTACTTGGTAAGGGGCCAAGAATTCAAAGAATAAGATCCTCTGTCCTCAAAGAGCTTGCAGTATAGTGGTGAAAATGAGCACACAGATGATATAGTAAGTGTCATTATAAAGGAAATGCATTACAAGCATATGAGACACAGAGTAAGGGCATCGAACCCTGCCTTTTAGGGAGTAGAGAGCATTCTTGGAGGAGTTGATATCTGTGCAGTTTTAAAGTATGAAAAGGAGTCAGACATGAATAGGAGAAAAGATATATTCCAAGCAGTCAGGACATCAGGAGCAAAGTCATAAAAAGAGAAATGGCATGACACATGTTCAGTGTTGCTGAAGCAGAGTAGAGGCGAAGCCAGAGGGGTGGAGAGTCTGTATGCAGAGCTTTGATCTCTGTGTTAAAAAACTTAGACTATATCCTCTGGGCAACAGGAGCCACTCAGGAGTTTTAAACAAAGGAATGACAGGGTCGGGTTTCTATTTTAGGTCTGTCTGATGGATTTGAAGGGAAAAGGCTGAAGTTGGGAAAACTGGTTTATAGACTGTTTCAGGGTCAGCTTGCAAGATGATGATGGTGTCACCCAAGATAGCATTTGCAGATGGAGAAGGGGACATAATTGAAAAATGTTTAAAGGCAAAATTGGCAAGGCTTTGTATTACAGGCACACCTTGGAGATATTGCATGTTTCGTTCCAGACCACCACAATAAAGGGGATATTGCAATAGATTGAGTTACACAAATTTTTTGGTTTTCCAGTACAAAAGTTATGTTTACACTATACTGTACTCTATTAAGTATGCAATAACATCATGTCTTTTAAAAGTCTTAATTGAAAAATACTTTATTGTTTAAGAAAATGTTAACCATCATTTTGAGCCTTCAGTGAATTTTTGCTGGTGGAGGGTATTGCCTTGATGTTGATGGCTGCTGACAGATCAGGATGGTGGCTGTTAAAGGTTGGGGTGGCTTGGAAATTTCTTAAAGTAAGACAACAATGAAGTTTGCTACATCGACTGACTCTCCCTTTCAGGAATGAGTTCTCTGTTGATATTTTGACTTCTTCCCATGAATCGTGAATGTTCTTAATGACATCTAGAATGCTGTATGTTTTCCAGAAGGTTTTCAATTTACCTTGTCCAGATCCATCAAAGGAATTACTATTTATGGAATCTATAGCTTTATGAAATGTATTTCTTAGGTAATAAAACTTGAAAATCTAAATGACTGCTTGATCCATGGGCTGTAGAACAGATGTTGTGTTAGGGGGCATAAAAACGACATTAATCTCATTGTACATCTCCATCAGAGCTCTTGGGTGAGCATATACATTACTGATGAGCAGTAATATTTTGAAAGGATTCTTTTCTTCTGAGCAGTAGGTCTCAACAGTGAGCTTAAAATATTCTGTAAATCATGTTGTAAACAGATGTGCTGTCACCCAAGCTTTGTTGTTTCATTTATAGAGCACAGGCAGAGTAGATTGAGCATAATTCACAAAGGCCCTAAAATTTTCAGAATGGTAAATGAGCACTGGCTTTAACTTAAAGTCCACAGCTGCATTAGACCCTAACAAGAGAGGTAGCCTGTCCTTTGAAGCCTTGAAGCCAGGCATTGACTTCTCCTCTCTAGCTATAAAGTCCTATTTGGCATCTTCTTCCAATATAAGGTTGTTTCATCTACATTGAAAATCTGTTGTTTAGTGTGGCCACCTTTGTTAGTTGTCTTAGCTAGGTCTTCTGGATAAATTCTGGAAGCAACACCTTCTACATCAGCACTTACTACTTCACCTTGTACTTTTTTGTTATGGAGACAGCTTCTTTCCTTAAAATCCACACACCAACTTCTGCTACCTTCAAACTTTTCTTTGGCAGCTTCCTCACCACTCTAAGCCTGGAACTGAAGAGAGGTAGGATTGCTCTGGATTAGACTTTGGTTTAAGGGACTGTTGTGGCGTATTTGCTCTTCTATCCAGACCACTAAAACGTTTCCATATCAGCAATTAGGCTGTTTCACTTTCTTATCATTTGTGTGTTCACTAGAGTAGCACTTTTAATTTTCTTCAAGAACGTTTTCTTTGCATTCACAACTTAGCTAACTGTTTAGCACAGGAGGCCTTGCATTCAGCCTATCTAGACTTTCGAAATGCCTTCCTCACTAAACTTATTATTTCTAGTTTTTGATTTAAAGGGAGAGACCTGCAACTCTACTTTCTACTTGAACATTTAGAGGCCATTGTAGTGTTATTAATTGGCCTAACTTCAATATTGTTGTGTCTCAGGGAATAGGGAGGCGGAGGAGAGAGAGAGACATGGAGAAAGGGCTGGTTGGTGGAACAGTCGGAACACACACAACATCTATCAGTTAAATTTGCCATCTTATATGGGCACGGTTCTTGGTGCCCCAAAACAATTACAATAGTAACATCAGCGATAACTGATCACCATAACAATATAATAATAACAAAAGTTCTAAAATATTGTAAGAATTACCAAGATGTGACACAGAGACATAAAGTGAGAAATGCTGCTGGAAAAATGGTGCTGATAGAATTGCTGGATGCAGGGTTGCCACAAACCTTCAGCTTGTAAAAAAATGCAGTATCTCTAATGGGCAATAAAGTGAAGTGCAATAAAACAAAGGTATGCCTATACTTAGATCTGGGATAAGGGAGAGAGAAGAGTTAAAGAAAACCCAAACTTCCTGATATGCTCCACAAGAGTCACAATATTCAAGGACCCAGGTATCTGTCCCAAGTGAACTCAATTGTCCTTGGTGAACAATTTAGAGGTAAGTGGATTTGCATGACTGTCATTCACCCATGTTTCCAACTCCTAAGAAACATTTCATTGACGTGGAATCTGAGACACAGCAATTGAAAATACCTGGTCCAAAGTTTCTTGTCTTTTCCCACATGTTCTGAAGAAGAACATTGGCCAATTGCCTTCTACCATGCACAGTCTCGGGGAGCCTCTGTGTCTGTTTCTCAAGAGTGTGTTATAGGTAAGAAGGCAGATGGTGCAGAAGCAAATGTCAGAGTCCACTTGTATCCTCTGGATGGCAGGATGTCTCTTTCTCTGTCTCTTACCACTGCTGCCATCATTTATGCCACATCAAATAGTGTACACAAAAAGGAAGGAAAATGTGAATCTGCTGCCAATAGAACAAAATACAACTCTTGGAGCCAGCTACTTCATTATGCTCCAGGATGTATGGCACCTGGCCCACTCACACCGTAGATATTTGAAGAAATAATAACTATGCATGAAATGTCAGAGCATCTCCTCCATCCACCCCAAAAGTTTCATTTTCTCAACTAAACGGGAGACAAGAATATAATGTTTTCTACAAATTTTGAGCTGGCTGTGGAGGGAGAATATTTCCCTCCATGTGCTCTAGATTATTCAGTGTATTGGCACTTCATTAATATGCTTTTAGTAATATTAATGATACTAACAATATTAAAGGTTTAGAAAATATACTTGCAAATTTTAAAATGATGAATTAAGGCAGAGTTCTTTCAATAGAAAATGTCTGTAACCTTTAAAAAACATCATTAATGAAGTATAGACTAAAAGCCTGAGCCAAAAAGCCATAAAATATCCTTAATACAGAGAGATGACACAAATAGGGTCAAGTAATTAGACCTAAATCAATAAAGCTGTGAGAAATAGTTACCTGAACACGGAGAGAAGCTTCAAAAACTCATTTAGGAAAATAGAAAATTCCCTTTAAGATACATTCTCAAAGTTAGTGTATACTTGGAAGTAATTCATAAAAGGAAAGTAAGGCTAGCAATGCATAACCAGAACAACAACTGCTACAATGATAAAACAGCAAAAACCACAACCAAGAAAACAGTTTCTATTATAGATTCACAGACAGAAATTTAAGTGGAAAATTACTGTGCTATCTTCCAAATTAAGTAAACATGGCTACTTGCGTGGCGCTAAAACTCATCCCATGCACAGCCTGCCTCTTGCTGGTATCTTGATGATTGCTGAACTATTTATTGTAAACAAGTGTGACAGGAGGAGCATGTCAAGAGTGACATATTCATTTTATAGAGCTAACCCAAAAAACGTGCTGCTAACGAAAATAACATAGCAATGAGACAAATGCATTTCCCTGTTGATATGTTCATAAACTATTTACTGTATTTTGGTTTTCTATTCAGAATTGCCACATAAGCATGTAACCCTTCTTAACTAGTCCTATCCCTCACCTTTTCAGAACTCTGTCATAGTCACCTACTTCAACCAGCAGCCTTACCTTATTATCCAAGTGTGCTGTACAAATTCTATAATTTTCTATGTGTGCCGTGATGTGAAAAATTCAGGAGGAATTGTTTTAGGAAAGAGGCTTTATGTTTAGGTGTGTGTGTGTGTGTGTGTGTGTGTGTGTGTGTGTGTGTGTCTACATTTGACTTTAATATTTTGGTTTATCTCTTTGTTCCTAACTAGTGTTTTGGTCTTGTGCAGGCATGGCTTGAAAGAATGTTCTTTAGTCAGTCAGTATCTAACATCTGCCTCTGAGAGAGATACAGCAAGTTCCATACTAGTATTCTGTCTAGAAGAATTTCATTATCTGGATCTCTAGTGGGTGAAAACAGCAGGTGAAAACTTGATAGTCTTTATAGCTTCTAGTGATTCTATGTTTAGGAATTTAATCACAAATTTTTCTCACAACGAATATACTCATTCATATCCCTCTTAGTTATTTGCCACAGGAAAAAATATGGAGGTAGAATGAAGTGCTACATATGGTGATTATAATACATTCCCCCTTTCCTCTGGAGTTCAGGTCTTACCTCTCCCATGTTGACCCTGTGGACAATTTGGGTTCATTGAGGTAACATGAGGCCACTGAACTGAAAGCAGTATTTGCCAGGCAAAGTGCCCGTTGACAGTACTCTTAGCAGCCAAGATTGCAATTGATAGAGAAAGCTACAAGTAACATAAAGAAGAACACTCATGAGCATTGCCAGCCATAAAGGTCATTTGAGGACACCTGTGTTGCCGAAGACACAAAGTGGGATTTAACCAAGAACAGATCTCTTTCCTGATTAAAAGCCTCCAATATTTAGAATATAATACCAACTCAACTTTGTCCTTCATGGCTGAGTATAATCTGAGCCCCCTCAAGTACCCACCTCATCTGCTTTTCCCACGCCTGGAACACTGCACTGTAGCCACATTGGCTTTAACTATGTGCAAATATTCAAGCTCATTCTAATCCCAAACTCTTATACAAGTGTTCCTCTGCCTGGGTGCGCATTCTCCAAGTATTTTTGTTTTCATTTTACTTATTATAATGTAAGATTACTTTGTCTATTTGTTTATTTGCCTGCTGTTTCCTTGCTTTTATGTTTGCATAAACATTGTCAATCTTCCCCTCACTAGAAAGTAAACTCCGTTCTATCAGGGACCATGGTAGATTGTAAAAATGGCCACGATTACTCTGTTACACCCATTCTCCTTTTCAATGTGACTTTGCAGAAGCTCCCATCAAGAAATGGGGTCTATCTCTTCACCCCTCATATCCAAGCTCTTCTTGAGTCTGTAGAATGAAGATGAAATAAGGTTGTACATGTCCCACTTCTAGGCCTCAAAAGGCCTTGCACAATTCCATATACCTCTCAGACTCCTGCCCAGTGGTCCAGTGAAGAAGTCCTCATGGGTCAGAGCTGGTTCATCTCATTTTTGCCAGCAAAGGCCATGGACATGTGAAATGCGCAACCAAAACCACAAATCTATCTCCTCTGCACGCAGCTGATCACAGATGCACAAGGAAGCTCAGCCAAGATCAGCCAAATCTGGCCCAGACCAGCAGAAATGTTCAGCTGATCTATAAACTTGTGATTGTAACCTATTAACAGTAAATAGCACTGAATGTTCAATCTGACATAGTATCCTCATTCAACCACAGGACACAAAAGCCACAGGACACAGAAGCCTAGAGCTAGCCTTGGAGCCCCCAGGAACATTCCAAGGCCCTAGTTTCCCCTTTTGTTTTAGGATTATTCAGTATATTCTATTGCCTTCATCATGGATTTTCTCATTCTTCTCAATCCATTGAGTTGATTATTCTACTCAATTGCTTGTTTGATTCCCACTTCCTTCTTCAGTCCAAGATGTTGAGTTTTGGTTTCCTTGTGTTTGCATGTACAATGCCTGGAAAACCTTCTGCCATACTCACAGAGCTAGTTTCAATTGCCAGGAATGCCTCTCAAATGAGTACTTTATGCACATTGGCTCAAACTTCTCAAGGACCAGTTGTATGGTCTAACAGGCTCTGATAATACTTTACGGGACCCACATGCTCCTTTCCAGGGAAAACATAAACCTATAATATCAACTTCTATTAAACTGTAGATTTGAGTTTCTCTATTTTCTTCTAAATATTTTTCTTATTTTACACACTATGGCCAGAATACTAGGAAATTATCATCTCATTTGAATCTCTTAAATTCAGTAGGAGGGATTTTTAAGGGGAAAAGAAACATCTAATCTTTTTTCAACCAAAAAGTCTCCAGTGAACATAAAGGTCTATCTTCTTTGTGCATAAAGACTGATTCCATTTTTAGCTATTTATTCATTGATGCGTTGTTTAAGCAGGGATAATCACATTTATTCTGTCTTACATTTTTAAATATGTTTAGGGTTCACAGGGTGTTGCTGATTGTATTATTCAAAGATGGCATGATGCTATTTCTCATCCTGTATATTCTTTTTATAAGATGAGCTTGCTGCTCCTTCATCAAAGATGGAGTCTCTAGCCCTTCCCCTTGAACCCGGGCAGAACTCTGTGACTGTGACTAATAGAATGCATCACAGGTGACACTATGTGGCTTCCAAAGACAGTTATAGAATAAAACTGGAAAACATTAAAATGATATGAACCCAACAGACCCACAAAAGGAAGGGCAAAAGTTACAAAAACATCCTAAGATAGTGATTCCCACACTTTTGTGTGCACCATCAGAATCAACTGGATAGATTGGTTAAACCAATGTCTGGGCTCTGCCTCCACAGTTTCTGATTCCATAAATCTGGGTCAGGGTCTGAAGCACTGCATTTCCAACAAGTTTTCAGAGGATGCTGGCTGCTGCTCCAGGAACCACACTTTGAGAAATACTAGTGAAAGGAAATACAAACTGAGACAACAGGACTCTGTTTGTAAAAAATTAAACTAAAAAAGAAAAAAGTTCAATGCTATATGTCTTTAATAGTACATAAAACTCAGAAAAAGAAAAAAATAAACAACACAGTAGTTAAGGAAATTTTGGAACCAGGCCCTTACTCCTTAAGCTTTCCTCAACAAACTCAGTAAATATAATTAATAATTGATTAATCACTTATAGTGGATTGAATATTTATGTCCCCCCAAAATTTATATGTCGAAATCCTAAACCCCAATGTGATGGTATCAGGTGGCCTTTGCCAGGTGATTAGGTCATGAGGATGGAGCCTTCATGAATGAGATTAGTGCCCTTATAAAAGACACCCCGGAGTGTTCCCTCACCCTTTTCCCCATGTGAGGATTTAGTGAGAAGATGGCCATCTATAAACCAGGCAGTGGCTCCTCATCAGACATCAAATCTGCTAGTACTTTGATCTTGAACTTTCCTGCCTCCAGAACTGTGGAGAATAAATGTTTGTAGTTTAAGCCATCCCATCTATGGCATTTTTGTATAGCAGCCCACATGGACCAATGCACCATTATAATATATTTTCACTTGGTCAAACACCTAAAAGTGACTTTTAGATCATCAGTACTACAAAAGAATATAGAAATTCAGCAAAGTAGGACAGTTTCAGAGGCCTATACAGACCTGAAAAAAACAAAACACTCTTTTACACTTACAGTATTCAAAAGATCCTAGATCTTTGAGCAACACCTCATGCTAAAATACCTTGGCCTTTGTCCCTAAATTATAATTTTGGGGGATTGGCCATTTTTCTGAGCAAGTTAAAGAATTATTAACTCAAATCTTGACTAATTCAGTTAAAGTTACCATGAAAGAGCTAGAATTAAGCCCAAATTACTCATGCAACCACAGTTACAAGCCAAAATAGCAGAGCACATTGCTGATGTACAGGAGTAGTCTTCCAAATGTTTAATCAGGACAGTATGATTATGTGTTACCTAAAGGGTTACAGAGTCAAAAGAAAACGTTCTATTTTATTTGCTCTTAAGAGGAAAAATGTTGGGGGAGGGGTGAGACAATCACTGCTGTGTGCTAATAAAATACAATAATTTTAAATCGTCAAGCATTCTTTCATACTAGAAAGAATCCCATTACACACTTTTTCAGTTGTTAATTTACATATTTAATAATAACAGGAAAAAATGTTAACAGTTTCTGTCATTTTATAGGTTCACATTCCTTATATATGCTGGTTGTCAAAAATAGCTAGACTTTTTTCTTATTCCCATGAGAAAATGTTGAATCAAAACAAACATGATGAGTTGTATATGCAAAGCAAAGTAGGAGCATTGATTTTGTTTGCCATTATTCTCAAACATCTAGATAAATGTCCAAGTGCCAGTTGTCCTACACAATGTTAATTACTCAAGGAACTGATAATCAGATGATAAAATCTTTCAGCTATTTTCCAAATATTTAATACTAGCAACAACTTTAAACCCAGCAATCAATACTTGTGCTATGATTTTACAAGTATAGAAGAAGGAAACATTGCTTGGATAAAAATTCAGATCTAAACATTATAATTTCTTAAGGATTTTATTTTTTCTTGTCCAAAACATTGTTTTCTTGGCACTGACACACTAATTCTCTGGAGTTTTAACAAATATTATTATTTTTATATTCAACAAAAACAGTTTGAGCTCCCTATAAGTGCCAGATAACCTGGTAGGAAATGGGTACATACTAAAAAAATAAGATTGATGTTTTTTCTTGGGATTGACATGTATACACTGATGTGTATAAAATTGATGACGAATAAGAACCTGCTGTATAAAAATAAAAAAGATTGATGTTTTTTCTCTCAATAGTCCATATTATCTAGTGGGAGGTTAAACATGAAATTAAATCATTGTAATACATTTTGATGAGTGTTATTTTGGAGACAAGTATTGAAGAGTTGAGACACAAAGAAAGGTTAATAAATCACTGTGCTTAATTTGATATAGAAACTCTTCACAGAAGTATGCAATTTAAATTTTTTGGTGTCCATCTAATAGAAAATATGGAGATGGGATTACAAGGAGAAATAATGTAACAATCTGTATGGAATAGCCTGGAAAGTGTAGGGAGTTAAGCAATAACGAACAGTAAAACATCCTTACTTTAGTGGCAAAAGATGAAGTTTAAGAGGCAAGCATAACCATAACCATAAACATAACCATAACCGTAACAATAACTGCAACCATAACAGTGGATTATGGGGGACTCCAGTAACACCAGTAGCCAAAAAGATGCCACCCAGGGAGTGGCATTATCCATTTAGCTTCAGATTAATTTGCTACCATTGCTCCACTGAAGTATAGCCTCCTGAAAGAACACTCTACTCAGAGGAAATTGATTAATTTTCATGAAGGGGAAGGAGATATTTCCTGCATTGTCTATATGCCTTGCATCACTAGAAAGGATGAGGTTCTTCTGTGTAGCTAGTGATGAATTAATATGCAAGTTCTTCCTGGGGTCCCCGGCTGAGTTGGAGAATTAAAGCTGTGCAAGGCAAACCACCCACTTCAACAATTTAACCCTTGAGCCTGCGGCATTCCTCTTGAACAGTATGCAGACCCAGTCAAAGAGTTCTTGAGTGCTATCAATATACAGAGGAAGAAACTGTTTGACTGCTCTATGAATTAGTACCAACATTTATTTAGATTAGATAAGACACTTATGGTACACTGAAAACAAAGTGATTAAAAACACATTGAGGCAAATCTCATTTGTGGCAGATAAGGCCCTCAGATTTGGCAGTTGTGTGATCTAATCAAATGTGGTTTTAATAATGAATTAAGGTTTAATTTATAGATTTTCCACATTGGATTGTTTAGAAACTAGTGCCTGTTTGGGAAAGATCCTGTTGCACTGAAATTAGTGTACCGGGACTGGTATAAGGTTAATGAATTTGGTGTGTTTAGAATACATTTGTTCACTCAGTTCATTAGAAAGACAGCCTGAGGCCTTAAAAATAAAACTATCACCATCTGAACAGCAACAGTTAGTATTTATCAAACTGTATAGTCAAAACAACCAGTTAGGGCCTATCAAATCTACAAAAAGAAACTGTGAGACCCTTAGCCCAATTTCAAGCACTAAAATATGAGACCTGAAGAGGTTAGATGGTTTGTCTAATGTCATACTTCTGGCATAAGCAAAGCCACAACTTAGAGCAGGTTGCTGACTTTATGGTACGCGGGCCTCCCTCTGCCGCGGCCTCTCCCGTTGCGGAGCACAGGCTCCGGACGCGCAGGCTCAGCGGCCACGGCTCACGGGCCCAGCCGCTCCGCGGCACGTGGGATCCTCCCAGACCGGGGCGCGAACCCGGTTCCCCCGCATCGGCAGGCGGACGCGCAACCACTGCGCCACCAGGGAAGCCCAGGTTGCTGACTTTAAATCAAATATTTTTTTAGCCACACCATAGGGTCTTCGATACCATGGCTACTTATTTGGATAAAATAGAACATTGTTTTTTTCTCTCAAATGTAGACATCAGTCATCATCCCAGACTGAATATGAGCGTATCAGTTCCCTAAGCATTGTGGGTGGTTAGCCTGTAAATCTTACAAAGTATCTGTCTGGCCTGTAACCTCCCCGTTTTTATTTCTGGGAATTTCCCTGACATTTCAAAGGGTTGGACCTCTTGTAGCCATGTTTGTACTACATGACCCAACCCTCCAATTTACAAGCTGTAGATGGACATTGGAGTTGGACTGAGTTAGACCAATAGGATTCTCACTCTAGGATTTTAGCATTGTAACCAATAGGATTCTCACTCTAGGATTTTAGCATGGTTTTCTTCCAGTCTGAGCTATTCACTTGAATTGAAGTAATGGAAACTCTGGGACTGCAGGGCAGCCAGAAGAACTGTGGGAAGAGTGTCAGCAGAAGACAGCAGTAAAGCTGACACGAAGAGAGCAGGAGAGGCAAAGACCAGGTAGCCCCAAGAGAGACTGCCTTGCTTCCGCATGATTTTCCAATTCCTGATGACTTTCTGTCGATAGTTTCAAGGCTTAGCTATATTTTCTACTTTTGCCTTCTATAAAATACCTCTGAATCCTCACCCTACACTCATACCAGGAAATAGCATCTCTTGTAACAGCCTCTAAGAGAAAGTGTGCTACTGGCTGAGCCAAAACGGCTTAGCTATGAGGACTCCACCTGAGTCAAGCCTGAAGCTAACACTCTTTGGAAATATACTGAAAGAATATGAAAATGTGCTTTGGTAATGCTCAGAGTTTTTGAGTATACCAAACCAAAAAGAGATAAACTCTAATCCAGGCTTTTTAGAATTTAGAATTTTCTCCACTGAATGTGGAGAAAATTAGAGCATATACATAGAGACAGCTGATGTCTAGATCAAGAAATTTATGATAAGAAAATTCTATGCTTTGCCCCTGTAATCAGTAAAGATAGGTTAACTACTGTGACAAGCATCAAAATTCCTGAAGCTTAGCATACTAAAGGATTATTTCCCACTCCAGCAAAAGCTCTGTTTAAGGAAGCAATTTTGGACAGATATCCTACAGGTAATATCTCAGGGACACAAACTCCATCCATCTGTGGCTCTACTACGCCCTAACTCTGATTCCGTTGTGGAATTCTCTGTATCCAGGCAGTAGATGGGGGAAGAGAGAGAATCCAGAAGTTTGGAGCCTTGACAGTTAAAGCACTGCCTACTTCAGACTCCAAACAAGAGTTAAGACTGGAAAAAACAAAACTGAGCTACAAAAGTCTCTTACTACTCAGCCCCACAAAAATGATCAGATTCAGACTGTAGCCATCCCATCTATTCTTTCAGAAGGCATTAAAGTGGCCAGACACAAACTGAGAAGGAGGCATGAGGGCAAAAAAGAATAGATGCAAATCAAGCTTGAGCATTATATCTAGGAAAGAATTTGGCTGGTGGTCACTGATACATGAAACCTACTACAAGCAAGTACATCAGCAGCCTACTAAGTTTATAGGGGAACTGTATTACCAAAAGCAAATTCCAGAGTTAATACACCTTTGTTTGTATCAGGCTTAATATAAATTTTGGGTACTCAAATTTGCACCAGCAGGAAATGGGCTCAGAAGACCATGTAGCCACTAAGGAGAGAACAGTCTTCAGTGCAGATTTTAGATAATTTAAAAGAAAGCATCTTCAGAAGATGGAGGCCGAGTTCACAGAGCACAACAAACAAGGCAGTTCCTCCAAAAGGGCAGAATCATGTTCTAATCAAGGAAATTTCCTTACTCTTTGGGTAAGATTTTGTAACTTTTATGAACCAATTATTGCCATATCCCTACCATTTTTCCTATTTCCGCATAGGAGTTTTATTGCTATTATCTTTTGCTGGTTCACAATTATGTGGGGGAAAAGATGGAGGAGATAACTTGTCTTTAGTCCTAGGTCACTGAGTGAAGATGCCACACTTTAGTCTGATGGAGATTATGAGCAACACCCAGAAATACCTGACTTTAAGCAAATATGGTGGCCAGATGGGACTCTGGGTTATCTCTAGGTGTAGGGAAAAGAGTGAAACAGATATTTGGTCACCAAAAGAGAAGACCTTGGAAGTTGCAGAGAGTGGCTTGCTGTTGACCAAATTAAGGTGATTTTCCTCTAGGGTACACAGCCAAATTTTCCTCCCTTGCAATTAAGTGCAATCATGTGACTGAGTTCTACTCAACTGGAAGAGGCCTTTCCAGTTCTGAACCTCAGCAATACAAAACCCTTAGAACCAATTATCTCTCTCTTCCCACATCTACTAGTTGGAGACACAATCCCATGAAGTCCTTGCAAGCAAATTTTTTAAGATGGCAGAATTAGCTTAAGTTCTTGAATGACTGTCCTCTCCACTGAGCCAACTAGACTTGTGAGTTAGAAACTTCTACTGTGTTAAACTGAGATTTGGGAGTTTATCTGTCAACTCCCAAAATTATCTTTGCTAATAAATCATCCACCCACACACACTGTAAAAAAGTTTAATGAGCTGATTGAAAGAAGGTAGCTTCTTGGCCATTAGAATAGAAATAACAAAAAGGAAACAACTTTGAGACCATTACTCAGGCCCTCCAAGGACCCAGCTCCAATGGAATGAAAATAACCTAAATAAATAAAAACAAACTGAAAGTGAAAATAAAACAAAACACCTTGATCTCTAAAGATGGAATGTAAATAGTCTCCACTATCTCCACATTTTTATTATCAATAATGCCCTGAGGTTAAGGCCACTGAGAAGGTGAATAATAGACATAGAGTAGCAACCAAATTTCCTGCTAAGAAACTGAAGTGTTTTACTACCCCTGGTCCAAATCTGGCTTTTAATTCGAATCAGCAAGGGTATTCCCAGAGTATGACTTTTTAAGAATTCTTAAGAGGTATTATAGTAAACTAAAGGCTCACATATAAAACTGAAGTTGTTATAGGATTTGTAGTATCAAAAAATACCAGCTAGGGCTTCCCTGGTGGCGCAGTGGTTGCGCGTCCCCCTGCCGATGCAGGGGAACCGGGTTCGCGCCCCGGTCTGGGAGGATCCCACGTGCCGCGGAGCGGCTGGGCCCGCGTCCGGAGCCTGTGCTCCGCGACGGGAGAGGCCGCAGCAGAGGGAGGCCCGCATACCACAAAAAAAAAAAAAAAAAAAAAAAAAAAAATACCAGCTCTACAAAAGAGGCACCTTAGGGCTGACTGTTATAGGCCCTCTGCAGGCCCTAGGACTGATCACAAAGATACAAAGAAGTGGCCTATGAAGGCCACCTATCACCACCAAAGAGTATCCTATCCCAGATCTTCCCAGTGGTTCCTAGATCCTACACGAGAAAAAGCCACTCAGTAGAGGAAAAAATAGTGTTCATATTTATGAACCAATTAATACACATTGCTACAATAAACATTTGGTCCTTTCATTTACTTTCCTATGTGCCTCTTTCGGGATGCTGTTTAACCTTTGGACACATGACTGCATGAGCTATTTTGGAGATGTTAGTTTTGCCCTCTGTGCTAATGGGATTTCTTTTTTTTTTAAATGACAGTTTTCTCTTCCACTCCTCTTCTCTCATAGGTTACAGGTAGTAGTAGTCTTTGAGCATTTCCTCTGGGCACTATAGCTGCCTAGCTCTGTGGGTTGTCGTGTGTTAGAAAATTGTGGAACGAGATACTCAAGAACATCTGTGAATACGTGGGAAGAATGAACGTCACTCTTCTGTTGATCAGCCAAGAAATAACACGAGGGAGGCACCTCAGACAATGTCTCCCACCCCATGACAACTTTCTTCCTATGGTATTTGACCCTTTCCAACCACAGAGGAGAGCAACGTCTCTAGCAGTCTGTTTATACAACATGACTCTGCAGATACCCTGTTCTGGGCATAATTGATAGAACAGAAGTGGGCACATCACTGAAGCTAAACCAGTGAAGTTATATTTCCTAGAATTTTGCAGTTTGAGATTCTAGGTCAGCTTGACAGTCTACGTAAATCGAGATCATGCAACAACAGCAGAAATGAGGTTAGCTTCCTCTGCTAAGATCACAGAGGAGCAGGTGAAGCTAGACTTTGAAGAATGGAAAATGACAAAAACAGGCGGAGAGAATCAGAGGCGAGAGGCCATGAGACCCGGGAAGAGTGAGGTTCAGTGTGAGTGCATCGACGCCCAGCGAGTCCTGCTGAAGACCGAACTGTCCTCCGTGATCTTCAGTTTTGTAAAAGATAAGTCTGCATCTTCTCCACAAATGTTTTTCTGTTGTTGCTGTTCATGTCAGCTAGCTCCTGCTCGTTTTGTTTCCTAATGCCCAAAGCACAGGACAGTAGCTAGCCACTCCCTTTGAGTCCAGTCCCTTTGTGCAGTTAATTCCCTAACTTTAGCCTCACCCGGTTAACTTAGTCCATTTCACACACCGTCAGTCTGTTGAGGTGCCAGCCTTCCCCCGGCCAAGTCTTAATGATGATTATTGAAGGATTCCTGGTAGACACAGTAGACTGTTTTGGGGGGTTTTTTGTTTGTTTTCTTTTTTTAGTTTTGCTGACTGCCAAATTCCTTTCCCTTTGCTTTACTGAAGTCAGATTTCGATTATGTAAGGATAGCTGCTATTCTCCTACTAATTCTATTTATCCCTTATCTATTTTACACTCGACATTGCTTAAATAGGAGATATTTTATTCTGTCTGATAGGAAAAATTGTGATTTTTTTAAATCATTTTCTTTTATGTATTGAACTCTCTGTGCTTAGGTCAGGTCTACCATGTGGTTATTTGAGCTGACCTAGCCAGGGTCTCCTACTGTGCTTTACACTGACTTCTGAGGCCTCCTCCAAGGCCAGGTTAAAGGTCACCTGAAAATACTTAGCTTCTAATAGATTAAACGTGCATCAAAGCTAATTTTTTTTTTTTTTTTTTTTTTACATATTTTGCTTTGGGCCTTATACTCTTGTATACTTTCATAAAAGGCCATTCTCCATTTAATGGAGAAACACTAGATTTCACTGAGTGCTTCTAATCTCATGGCCTGTATTATACCAACACCAGACTCTCTCCAAATAACTTATTTTACTAGACATTAGACAAGTAAAAAGTTAACATTGATAAGAAGACATTGCTTCTGCAGGTTGCCTCAGGATCTGCTATTCTAGAGTTGACTTAGATGGGACATCTCAACTGGGGCAACTTTGCTCACCTATCTCATTCACTTCCTCGGACCAGCAAGTTAACTCAGGAATGTTCTCTTTGTGGTGTTAACAGAAACACAGCAGAACCACTCTGAATTCACTCAAGGCCTGGCACTGGCACCCTGTCACTTCTGCCTTATTTTATTACCCAAAGCAAGTCACATAACTAAACGCAAAAGCCAATGGTCAGGGAATACACTTCACTTTTACGTGAGAAACTAAAAAAACCACATGTCAAAAGGCCCAGATAGAGAGAAAGGTAAAAAATCATGGACCATAAGGCAACCCACCACCACACCCCCAGCTAGCCTTCTATCACTATATTTGAAATAAGGAAATTGGACTTGATATTTTTAGGCCCTTTCTATTTCTAAAATTATGGTTCTGTATAAACTTCTCAATATACTGCTTTACAATTCCAAATTATTTTCATTACTCTACTAATCATAGGTATCTGTGCAGATTGAATTTATAACATACTATAGATGCTTTAAGCTATGTAATACATTTTTTGTTCTATTTCCAGGGAGGACTACAGTTAAGTTACATAGAATATCTGTTAACTACTGTTCTTTAAACTTAAGAGATAAAAAACAGATTCTGTATACCCTTGGATGTAATTCATATATCTTCAGACCTTACCAGCCTGCAGAAATGAATGAGGTCACAACAGATTTTTACCGCATCACATTTTATTGGTTCTGTAATCCACCTGTAAATTGCTACAGCTCCAACCTCCAAACCCCACACAGCTACCGAATCATTTTTAGGAGTCCCCAGTCTGCACTGTGCATGCTTATAAATAAGTCTACTTATATTCTCCAGCTCCAGAATATTTATTGATACTTTGTCCCTGCAAATACACTTAAGGACAGCATCTTAAGTTTTCTTGGCATAAAATAAAGTGCACACATTTTAGGTGTACATGTCAATGAGTTTTGACAAATTTATACACCTGTGTAACCTTAACCATTATTTAGATATTGAGCATTTCCATCATCCCCAAAAGGTTGCATGTACCCCTTTCCATCAATCCTTCTCCTTCTGCCCCCAGCCACATGCAAACATTGACCAGCTTCCTTTCGCTTTGGATTAAACTTGCCTATTTTGTAGAGGGTCATATAAATGAAGTTTTACATCAGGCTTTGTATCTGACTTCTATAGCTCAGCAAGATTTCAGTGTGATTTATTCATATGGTTGCTTGTATCAGTGTGTTTATTCTTTTACACTGCTGAGTAGTATTCCACTGTCTATACATAGTCATCTGTTTATCCATCCAACTGCTGAAGAACATGTGAGATTTTTCCAGTCAAGGGTATCATGAAAAATGCTGATATAACATTTTTGCCCTAGTTTTTACATAGGTACTTGTCATACCTTTTAATTTAATCATTATAGTATGTATGTAATGGTATTTTTTGTGGCTTTAATTTGCATTTTTCAGAAGACTAATAATGTTGAGCAAATTTCCATGTGATTATTAGCCTTTTGCTTATATTATTTTGTCAAGTATTTTCAACCTTTTGCCTGTTTTTAATTGGCTCAACTTATTATTGAGTAGTAAGACGTTTTACATATTCTGGACACAGATCCTTCATCAGACATATGTATTGAAAAGATTTTCCCCCTGTCATTTTATTAAATGTCTTCTGTGAGAAGTTTTTTTTTTTCCTGAGTACCTTTATCAGTTTATTTTTTTATGGTTTGTGCATTTATGTCCTTTTTGAAAAATTGGTGTCTATCTCAATAGATTTTTATCTCCAATTGCTTACTGCTCGTAAATAAAAATAAAATTAATCTTTGTATATTAACCTATTGTTCTCTAATGTTGGTAAACTTATTTATTAAATATAATAGTTTTGGTGTATATTTCTTAGCATTTTTAAAATAACAATTATGAAATCTACAAATAAAGACACCTTTGCTTCTTCCTGTCCAATCTTTTAATTCTTTTTTACACATTATTGCTGAAATGTTGAATAAGAGTGATGACAGAGGACAATCTTGCCGTGTGCCCAATTTTAGAGCAAAAACATTCAGTTTGATAACTAAGCATGGCATCAGTGCTATATTTTTTTTGTAGAAGCTCTTTATCAGATTGAGGAAGTTCTCTTCTGTTCCAAATTTGGTGATAGTTGTCTCACAAATTTGTTGTTAAATTTTTGTTATGTTTTTTCCTGCCTCTACTTAGACGATCATATCAATTTTCTCCTTTATTCTGTTAATATGGGGAAATGTATTTCCAAATGTAAAACCAAATTTTTACATTCTTGATATAAACATTACTTGGTTAATTACTTGATATATTAACCTTTATTTTTTTACCTGGAATTTATTTGTTAATATTTAAAACTATTTTTTGATGATCATATGGTTGTTGTTGTTGTTGTTTTTGCGGTATGCGGGCCTCTCACTGTTGTGGCCTCTCCCCTTGTGGAGCACCGGCTCCGGACGTGCAAGGTCAGCAGCCATGGCTCACGGGCCCAGCCACTCGGCGGCATGTGGGATCT
>NC_041226.1:64655131-64663664 GCF_002837175.3 Physeter macrocephalus
GACTCTCAACCACTGCGCCACCAGGGAAGCCCGATCATATGGGTTTTTATTCTTCAATTTGTTAATATGGTGTATCACATTGATTGATTTGCATATATTGAATCCTTGCATCCCTGGGATAAATCCCACTTGATCATGGTGTATGATCCTTTTAATGTGTTGTTCAATTCTGCTTGCTAGTATTTTGTTGAGGATATTTGTATCTATATTCATCAGTGATATTGGTCTGTAATTTTCTTTTTCAATTCCGAGTAGTGCTGCCCTCATAAAATGATCTAAAAGAATTCCTTTCCTGCCCTATTTTCTAAAGTTTGGGAGAGTTAGTGTTATTATTTTTTTAATTGTTTGATAGAATTTACCAGCAAATGCATTGTAGCTCAGAGTTATCTTTGTGGGAAGATTTCAGTTATTAATTCAAGGTCCTCAATAGATAAAAAGCTATTTAAAGTTTTTATTTCTTCCTGAGTCAATTTTGGTAATTTGTGCCTGTCAAAGAATTTGCTCATTTCATGAAGGTGGTACAATTTGCTAATATAAAATTGCTCATAGTATTTCCTTATTATCCTATAATGTTGAACCTGTGTTGATGTCCTTTCATCCATGATATTGGTGTCTTTCCTCTTTTCTCTTGATTAATCTAATTAGAAGTTCCTCAATTTTATCACTCTCTTCAAAGAACAAGCTTTTGTTTTCACTGAGTCTTTTCATTTTCTCTTTCACTGCCTTCTTATTATATCCCTACTTCTATTTAGTTTGAATTTAATTTGCCCTTTTTCTTCCTTCATAAGGTGGAAACATAGATAATTGATTTTGGACCTTGCTTCTGTTAATTATAAATACTTAAAGCTGTAAAATTTCTCTTGGTGTCATATTAGCTGCATCCTAAAATTTCAGATTTTTATATTTTTGCTTTTGTTCATTTCTAAATATTTTCTGATTTCCCTTGTGATTTCTTTTTTGACCCATTAGAGTTATGTTTGCTTGTTTTTTTTAATTTTCAGGTATTTAAGTCTTTCTTAGATATCTTATTATGTCTATTCCTAATTTAATTATATCATTGGCAAAGAACATACTTTGTATGGGTTTATGCCTTTAAATTTATTGAGACTTTTTAATAGCAGCATATAGTCTAGCTTTAAGAATGTTTCCATGTGCACTTGAAATGAATGTGTATTCTGCAATTGCTAGGTGGAATGTTCTATATTGTCAGTCAGGTCAAGTTGGTGACAATATTGTCCTAGTCTTCAATATCCTTACTGATTTTCTGTCTCATTATTCTACTGATTACTGACAGAAGACTGTTGTAGTCTCCAAATATAATTGTGGATTTAGCTATTTTTCCATTCAGTCTGTCAGTATTTGATTCATGCATTTTAAAGCTCTATTATGAATTATATACACATTTAGAATTACTGTCTAATTAATAAATTTACCTTCTATCATTTGAAATTCATCTCTTCATCCCTTGTTGTGAAGTCAATGTTTTTAAGATTATTGTTTACCTAGTATATATTGTTTCATCCCTCCAATTTTCATCTAGCTGTTTCTACATATATTAAGAGTTTCTTGAAGACAGTTCAGTTGGGATTTTTTTCATCCAATTTAACAATCTCTGATTTTTAATCAAGTGTTTAGATTATTTACATCTAATGAAAGTATTGGTATTATTGGGTTTAAGTATAGATTATGCTATATGACACTTGCAGGGTAGAAAATTCTAGGTTTACCAGTTGTTTTTATGTACTTTACATAAATTTTCCTTCCATTGTCTTCTCTCTTGCATAGTTTCTGATGAAAATTTATAGTCTTTTAATCTTTTTTCCACCATATATAGTGTGTATTTTTTTCTCTAGCTACTGTTATGAAATTCTATTTATCACTGGTTCTCTGAAATTTCATTATGAGGTGACTTTTGTATTTTTCCTGCTTGGAGATTGTTGAACTTCTTAGATCTGTATTCATTTTTCATCCAATTTGAAATAAATTTGCCATTATTTCTTTAAATCTTTTTTCTGACACTCTCCCTTTGTGGAATCTTACTACATATATGTTAGGATATTTTACTGTCACCCAGTTCACTAAAGATCTGTTCATTACTTTTCTGAATTATTTTCTGACTGTGCATAGTCTTTATTATTAGGATTTAAGTTTATTGATTTTCTTCTGAAGTTTCTAATCTTCTGCTAACACCATCAGTGACTACTTCATCTTAGATACTGGTTTTTTCCTAGAAGTTTTATTTTGTTCTTTTGTATATCTTCCATTTCTCACCTATCTTCATATTTTCTTTTATGTAGTTGAGCATATTTGTAATAACATATTGGTAATCCCATCACTTTTCACTTGTGGACCTTTTCTATACACTTATCTCTCTTCTGATTTTGTGTTAAAATATCTCGCCTATCAGCATATCTAGTAACTTTTAATTGAAAGCCAGACATTGTGAACTTTATGTTGTTGAATGTCTGGTCTTTGCTCACTACCTTTAAAGGGTGTTGATTATTGTTCTGCTTATCAGTTATGTTATTTAAAGTTAAGTTTGATCCTTTCAATATTTACTTTAACTTTTTTGGGGTACTTCTATAGTAGCTTATACTCTAGGGAATGTTTAGCCACATTTCTAAGGAATAACATTTTGGATGTCTAGTGAATGCCTTGAGTGATCAACGAGGACTTGCAACTCTGACTACTGGGAAATTAAACATCTTTCAATCCCATTGTGCCAGGTCTAGAAACAATTCAGCTCACAGCTCACTCATACTTCTTTGTCCAACCATATGGAGTTTCATCCTATACTTGGTCAATTTAATATTCAGAATAGAATCAATAGGGCATTTAGGCAGATTTATGGAGCACTTGTTATGTGTAAATCCCTTATTTTCAAAATCTACTGCCACAACTTTCAGCCATGGTCTACTTGTGATCCTTCTCCCTGCTCTAAGGTCTAGATCATGCCTCCAAGGAGAAAGCCGAGGTAACTGTAGGGATAATCTTGTTTCCTTACCCACTCTCAAGAATCACAGTATTGCACTGGATGTTTTCCAATATATGAAACCTGTTCATATATATGTTTTTTTCTTATTTTCTAGTTATTTTTGATGCGAGGTTAAATATTATCCCTGTTGTTCCATTGTTTACCGAAAGCAAAAATTTTATCTGAGAAGTGGGTAAAGCAGTATAGATTGAAAAAATTTTAAGAGGGACATTGTTGCTTATTGACACCAAGCATGGAAAAAAGTAATAGTTTTGAAGTTACTATAAAACAAAAGCCAATGGATTGTAATATTTATTGCAAACCTGACTTACAATAATCAAATAACAATCTTACCAATAAGATCAATGTGGTTGAATAGAGAGATTTTAAGGAAAACGTTAAGAGCCTTTCTCTGATTCAAAACTGTATGCCAACAATTTGGAAAGACAATCCTTAATGCAGAGGATTCTAGAGAAGCACAGAGATAATGATCCCCAAATAATCATTCACTGCTCAAAGTACTGTTCCAACATCTTACACAGATGAGTTGATGAACAAATGATATAAACTGTCAATATCCAGCTCTGTTCAGGTTTAAGAGAAGGATTTAGGTAACAGGGAAGTGGGATGTGTAACATTTCAAGGGAAAATGTCTCCTATTGTAAGACAAGTTAAACAAACAAAATAAGTACAAAACTGTGCAACAATTAAAGGGTATTGTGTGATGGGTTGTAGTTGTGTACTGGGTGTGGGGAAGGAAAATTAAATTTCATGAAGAAAGGTATGTTAAGATCATACTTTAAGAAATTTAATTCACTATTCCAGAAAACAAAAGAAATTTTAATATAACTGATTCATGTTATCAAGGATACAAAAGAAGATGTAGACATTGAAACAAAATATTCAGAATGGGTTATTCAGTAAGAAAACAAGATGAAGCAGTTACTGACTGATCAGACAGTTATTGCCTGAGCAAAGAAATTCAATGGATAATAATGCAATTGAAGACTTAACTTGGAAGGAATAGAAACTTTATAGAGAAGCAGAGAATATACATTATTTCGATGGGGAAGATATTCTGAGAAAAATCACAGAAGGAAAAATAAAAGAGAAGAATAATGAGGAAGAAAGGTGAAGGATATTGAGGGCAAACAAATATGAGTTAACATATAGGTATTTGATGTATCTAAAGAAGAGATATGTACAAATAAAGCAAAATGCATTTTTAAATAAGAAAAAAACAGAAGAAATTAAGGAAGACCTGAATCTACAGTTGAACAGGCTGCCCTATCCCCCACCCCCCCCAAAAAAAAGAGTTAAAAACAAAGTATACCTTAATGATGATATTCTTTAGCTTCAAGGGGCAAGAAGAAAACCTTACCTAATAGGGAAAAAAAGGAAGAGATTATCTACCCATCAGAGAAGAAATATGTGACTGGCCTGAACATTCTCAGCAACCTCAGATAACAAAGTTTTGATGGGAAAAGTCTCTGACAAAATTATATATTCATTCAGTCTGTTATTAATCATGATTGAAGGGATTAAACAGGCAGTCTTAAATATTTGGGGACTGTGGAATTGATAGATAGATAGATAGATAGATAGATAGACAGACAGACAGATAGATAGATAGATAGATAGATAGATAGACAGACAGACAGATATTTTCTGGGGAGAAAAATGTTTAACCCAATCCAGGCAACCAACATATTCAAATAAAAAACTCACAAATGAAGAACTCAGAGCATGAACTGGCTAATAGGAATCAAAGGATAAATATAAGCACAGACTTATCTTAAACTTTGGTAGTATTTATATTCCCAACAGCTGAACTATTGTAAAAGTTAAAAGAATGCTATAAAGAAGGAATTTAAATTATAATAGTAATAAAACTGAATAATAGATAGGCACCAAAACCCAAGATTGTGTTACCAAAAAAGGAAAAAAGAAGTGGAGAGTTTCATCATCTTTGGGGATAAAGAAATTCAGTGTCTGCTGTTTAATTTCAGAAGTTTACAAATTAGGAAATATATTAAGTATACATTTAAGTTTATTATTTGAAGTTATAAAAGTAATAATCAGTTGAACTGAAAACATGCAGCCTCCCTAACAAATTACTGGTAGTGGTGGCTAGGGATTGGGTAACAGACGACATAGCAAAATTTAAAAAATAATGAAACCAACAAAGAAGTCTAGAGCAAACATAAACAAGATGGAAAACTACAAACTTATCTAAATATTATGACACTGATGAATTATGACAATAAGTGTAAATAGGATTGATTTCCATAATAGTAATTGATTTAACAACAATCTGAGATCCTTGTATGTGCCAGGCACTAGAAATAAGATAGACAATATAGACCCAATTTACACCTTTATTTAGTTTGCCAGATAACAGACGACTGGAGAAATAATGAAAGTCTTATGAGCGCTATGAAAGAGAAATACAGAATGCTAAGAACTGTATAACAGAGAAAACTAAATTGGTCCCAGTAATCAGGGAAGGCTTCTGAAGAAGTGGCGTTTATCCTCGGACCTGTGAGTGAGTAGGATTACCTAGGCCAGATGAAGGGAGAGGGTTAGAGGGCATTCCAGACAGACAACAGAACGAATAAAAAATCACTCTCCAGAAAGAATAGAGTGAGATGAAAGACTGTTGAAAAGTAGAGTATGTCCCAACATTGGCAAATGAGAAGGAAAGTTTCACGTCACAAATCTGGCAGGGTAAGCAGGGAGGCCAACGTTAAACTTTTGAATGTGAATTTATAAACAATGAGAAGACCTGAAAGGTTTCACACAGGAGTCAGATCTAATCAAATTTGCTTTCCTACTAAATGATTCTGGAGGCAGTGATGAGAATGAATTCGAGCAGTGTTTCTGAACCTAAGCACTATTGACATTTGGGGCCAGATAGCTCTTCGTTGTGGAGGAGCATCCTGGGCACTGCAGACTGAGTAGCCGTGTCCCTGACTTCCACCTACTAGATGTCATTAGCATCTGTTGGTGAGGATGTGGAGAAAACGGAACCCTCCTACACTGTTGGTGGGAATGTAAATTGGTACAGCTACTGTGGAGAACAGTATGGAGGTTTCTCAAAAACCTTAAAATAGAATTACTATATGACCCAGGAATTCTACTCCTGGGTATATATCCAAAAAAAAAATAAAAACACTAATTCAAAAAGATACATGTTTAATAAATATTAATATACGTTTTACATTTCAGATGTTACATGCAATATGTATCAAATATATATATATATCTGTTATTTTTTTTTCTGGAAACCTAACGCCTAGCATATCTAATTAACGCTAATATTAATGGCTGCGTAGTAAGTAAATATCATTCAAACTGATTATCTTGTTGATATAGATGCCCTAGAAGTTTGGGTTGACTTTAGCCTTTTATATTTTTAGTTAATTTATCCAAATTAGGTTTAAATTTTCATCCTTTGATCCATCTGACAATATGTATAGAAAATCTAATCCATTCATCTCTATGATGAACTGCAGAAATGCTCATTTTTCATGTTTTTTTTTTAAAGAAAAGTAGAAAATAAGATTTACTTCTGATTCATGGCAGTCTACAGTGCTACAATACCCTGTTTCCAAATTTGCATAAGCTAAGTGGATTCCAGGAATAGGAAGGAAAAGAACTTGCATGTGAGCAATTCAAATCCTTTCACATTTTCTGCATTGTAAGCACAAGGATCTCCAGTCAGAAAAAACTGGAGATCCTTATTTTTTTTCTTGACTTCCTTTATTTTCACACTAATTTAAGTAGAAAGTAAATATTTCTGACAAGTACTTGGTTGGAAAATACTCTGTAGATGTTTCCATTACATTTTCCTCCGAGGAGTAGACACGCTGTTTCAGGTGTCCAGGGTCTGCTGCACCGACAACATAATTAATGAAAAGTCACTGAGGTGTGCAAAGGTCCAAAGAGGCCAAAACGCCAACAGTCCCCACCACCACAATTCAGCATTTTTCCTGAGACTTCCCCAGTTCTAACTGTTTATCTAATTCAGGTTGGCACCTGGCAACTGGTTGTTCTACTCATGGTACTTTCCTAGTAACAGACATTTTGTTTCCTCAGATGTTTGTCATTGCATCATAGCAGCTTCTTGGAAGCACTTTGATGGTAACTAGAAAAATCAAAACGCTTCTGAGATAACACTGAAGACATCTTCATTCCTTGGGCCTGCTCTAAATGTGAATACAAACAATGTAAAAATGTGTTTTACTAGGTGTGTCCATTGGTCAAACCTCAGTCCAGATATATTTTCAACATGTGTATGATGAGATATTAAGCTTTAGGAATTGCCCAGGGAATACTTGGGAGATGGCTTACTCTAACAAATTTGTACACATCTGAACTGAAATAAGGGCCAGGACAACCTCTGTGACAGATTTACCTTTAACTGTTTGATGGTATATGTAGATTTTACCAACACTCTCATATCAGTAGATAAATGCAGACATGACAATGAAATAAAACCTTTTAAGAAATGATGGTCTCCAAATTCTCATACAACCTTCAGATATATTCTAAAAGCCAAGTATTAATTCAGAACTATATCCAGTTATTCCAGTTTAATGGTGACTGTAGGGGAAAGGAAGGAAGGAAGGAAGGGAGGGAGGGAGGGAGGGAGGGAGGGAGAGAGGGAAAGGCTCTTAGCACTTAAAAGTATTTTATTTATATTAACTTAATGAAAAGAGCAAAAGAAGGTGTTAAAATAAGTCAGAGAGGAAAAGCATTCTTAGGCTAATGAAGAGGACATGGAAAATATAATATTGGCTTATGGTAAGGAGATGTAAAAATTTAGTTTTAAGAAATTAGGTTCTTCTTTAGGAGAAATAACATTAAGTTTCAACTTTAATCACTCAGATGACAAGACTGAATTTACTATAATCTCCTAAATAGGCATTCAGATATAGTATGCAAAGGCAGTGTGCTATTTGATCTTATTTGATCTTATTTCCCCATCACCAAGCACAGGACCTGGCATATGCATTCACTGACTCAATAAAATTCGTTCACTGACTCAATATATCCTTATTAAGTTACCATATGCAAAATGCTATGCTATGCACAGGCATGTAACACTGGAAACTCCTCCATAAAACTATATTCTGACACATTAGAGACTGACACATTAGAGACTGACACATAAAATACATTCAGTAATGGATAACTAGGTGGACGGATGGACGGACGGACAGATGGACAAATGGATGGATGGAATGCATACTAAAATAGACGACCTGAGAAGTTGCATGAGACTCTGCAACCTTAGCCTTTAGTACAGTAGTGTCTGGTATACAGTTGATGCTGAAGAAATTTTGTTCAATGTATAAATGGTTTGCTGAATGACAACATGAAAGTTCTAAATTACTTCAAATACTTCCTCTATTGGCCTATTACGTTCTAAATGTCACAAACAAGTCTTCTATTAGTCTGATATAACTCTTTAAAATTTCACTCTTAGATCACCCTTTTTTTTTAACATCTTTATTGGAGTATAATTGCTTTACAATGGTGTGTTAGTTTCTGCTT
>NC_041226.1:64663773-64664190 GCF_002837175.3 Physeter macrocephalus
ATTCCATATATATGTGTTAGCATACGGTATTTGTTTTTCTCTTTTTGACTTACTTCACTCTGTATGACAGACTCTAGGTCCATCCACCTCACTACAAATAACTCAATTTCGTTTCTTTTTATGGCTGAGTAATATTCCATTGTATATATGTGACACACCTTCTTTATCCATTCATCTGATGATGGACACTTAGGTTGCTTCCATGTCCTGGCCATTGTAAATAGAGTTGCAATGAACGTTGTGGTACAAGACTCTTTCTGAATGATGGTTTTCTCAGGTATATGCCCAGTAGTGGGATTCCTGGGTCGTATGGTAGTTCTATTTTTAGTTTTTTAAGGAACCTCCATACTGTTCTCCATAGTGGCTGTATCAATTGACATTCCCACCAACAGTGCAAGAGTGTTCCCTTTTCTCCAC
>NC_041226.1:64664431-64727916 GCF_002837175.3 Physeter macrocephalus
ATTCTGAGGGTTGTCTTTTCATCTTGTTTATGGTTTCCTTTGCTGTGCAAAAGCTTTTAAGTTTCATTAGGTCCCCTTTGTTTATTTTTGTTTTTATTTCCATTTCTCTAGGAGGTGGGTCAAAAAGGATCTTGCTGTGATTTATGTCATAGAGTGTTCTGCCTATGTTTTCCTCTAAGAGCTTTATAGTGTCTGGCCTTACATTTAGGTCTTTAATCCATTTTGAGTTTATTTTTGTGTATGGAGGATCACCCATTTCTAAAGAATATACCAGAGACAGCTCATTCTCCACTGCTAACTTATTAGGACTAATCACAGTTAATGAATAATCATAGTTGGTCTCACAAATGAGAGAGACATTTTCATTAAAGTAAGAATCTCATTACCAAGAAAATGAACAAATGAATGTTGAAGGAGTTGAGCAGTCAGGGGTGTAGGATGGTAATGGAAAAAGGTCTTTAGTTCAAAATGTACTTCTTGGATGGCCAAAATGGTGAAAGAATTAGGATTTTTAAATTTTTATTAAATAATAACTGAACAAACCATTGATTCATTTCAATGATGTCACCGTAAGTGGAAAGTTAATAAATAAATAAGATGTGGAAAGTACATGCACAAAACCACTTATTACATACTGATGTTATTATTTTCCCATTACATTTATAGACCAAGTAACACAATATTATTAATATTAAAATCTGAGAAATCTAAGAAATTTACACACGGTCTACATATGTATAGGCAAAGTCTGAAATTATAGCCATACTCAATTGCTAATCACTGTATAAAAATTTTGGTTGTCTTTAAATCAATGTTAATTATTATCAGGAAAAACCAATTCTACTTCCTCCTACCTGCATTGACTTTGTTCTCTACATTTAGACTATCTATAAACCCAGCAAAAATGCATTAAAATTAGATTTTTATTATTATTTTCATTCAAACTGTTCATTTGCTAATTAGTACCAAAAAAGACCAAATAACACTGGGGACTTCTACTGAAAATTCTGTCTTGAGGTCATAGTTTATCAACACTGGGGAAAATTATATCCATTTAGTTCTGAAATTGTTCTGCAGTCATATTCATATGATCTAGAATGAATGTCAAAATTTTTTTATTCTCCACTTTCAGTATTATTGAAAATATCCAAAAGGCAGACTACTCTGACCAGTACCACTGTAGGAAACGTGTTTGATGCAAGAACTGGAAGGGAAAAAGAAATGATTGGGTTTAAGGCTATAAATGTGTATGTCTGAGTCATATTCAAAAATATTTGTGAAATAAGTGAGGCTGCCTTTTAATTGGAAATTTTTAAAGTAATACCCAAAAAGAATTTAACTGTATTAGACACTGAAACTATGACAGCAAAATCAATGGTAGATTTAGTTGACCTCAATTTAGAAATTCAATTAAGTAATAAAAAAACAATACAGCCATCCTTATTTGGCAATGCATTGAAAAGGTGATTAATTTCTTTTCTTTTCTTTTTTTTTTGCTTTGAACTTTTCAGCCAGTTGATTTTGTTCCATGTGAGCCACAGCTTTGAATTCCAGAAACTAAAGAGCTTGTCAAACCGATGGTTAATATTTTAGAAGAAACCCAATTAATTATATTGTTGTTTTTCCACACCCAAAGGGTGAACCAATTAAAAAATAAGACAAAAAGTTACACAGAGTGAAGATTTTAAAAATCATCTGTATTACTGATAAAACTAACACTGATTAATGTGGCTTTAAAAGGGAACTACAACTGCTCCCTCAAGGTTGCCCAGAGTGAGACAATTCACCCACCCACTCAGAGGCTGAACGAGGCAAAACTCCCTACATGGAGCCTTTCTCTGTCAAACTTAATTCCAGGCAGAGGCCAGAAGGCCTGTTTTCTACAGGCAGGTTGACCCCGGAGAGAAGGGTGGGGAAAGGCTGAGGTCGGATCCCCAGTGCTTCTGCCAAAGTCAACAGTGAAGGAACTCTCTCCACCTCCTTGGGGAGAAATAAATGTTCGGATTCAAGGTTGAGAGTATTTAGACAAAAACATATCCTCCTACACAGAAACTGTCATGAAAGTTTCCCTTCCACCCAAAAGTATTATCAGGAAACTAAAGTTCATAATGGAACTAAAAAACCCAAACCCTAGAGTTCAACACTGACACAGGACAAAAGCATCAAATGTTTAGAAAGAATTCACCTCTTTCCTAAAGAAAATCAATTATGGGAGCTCAGAAGCCAAGCAAAGTTTCTTAAATGACAAAACTTTCATTAAAATATTGTGTGCACACTCACTGATTAGTCCAGATTTTAAAGTTATGTGCCTGTTAGTATCTGATATGATAACCATATTTTCAGAGGCAATGGCCTGATGTTGAAATATCCTAAAAATTATGTCCCTACATATGCTTTTTTTTTGGTCTCCTAATCTTATACCCTATTCCTGCATCTATAGTGTGGAAAAGAGGTTTACTGTAAGGTTACAAACATTGACAGGTAATATTGCGATTTTGAGATTTGTGATTGATTTTCAATTTTTTTTCCTGCTGTATTTTCCCTTTTCCCCTCACCACACATATTTCATCTGCCTTCTTTCCTGTTCCAAACAGGGAGCCAGCTCAGAGGAAAGAAGGTATGTAAAAGAACTCAAAAAATGAGTAGCCTGCAACATTTTAGAAAAATTAGTAAGTTTGTTGAAAAAGAAAAAAAGCAGATTGAACGTAGAGGCAGGTTGATTTGAAGAGCTCAAGGAGACATCCTTTAGCCATGTTTACAACCCCTACACAAACTATGTATATCATTTAGTGCTGGGAAGGGAAGGAGGAAGGGGTCTATTGTGGTGGATCCCCTGGCTTGGTGCAGACACAACCCCAGAAAGAAATGTATTTCTGGGTCTCTGGCACAAAGCTGCAGACCTGAAGGTGCTATTTGGTCAGGAATATTGGTTGTCTTAGGGTAACTTGTGGAAATGTATGGTTTGGTGAACCTTCCTCGACAAATCTAACACTGTGAAGTCCCAGACCCTTACATAACCTTGAAAAAGAAGGGAAGCCCAAGATTAACTGAGATTAATTTCTGTGCCCTCTGGGTAGGATATTGGGCTTAATGTGGGAATCAACTGATCGATGGAAAATAGAGAAGTGTATTGTTCCTTGCTTGCCGAATTTGTAGCGTGACATTCATGACCATAGAAAATTCTAAGTGCTCGTTTTTTATTATGATACCAGATAATACTCAACTGGTAGAAATTTAGTTGAGAATTTATGTGGGAAATCAACAGAAAGTTTATTTATTTAACAACATAATAGAGAGATCAGTATACAAAGAATCAGAAAAGTTGTGTTCAAGTCCCATCACCACTGTTGACAGTATTACTTTGAGTAAAACACACTTTCTTGTCTGTAATAATTCTTAAACAACTATCTTAATGGCTTGTTTTGAAGAAAAAGACCAGGGAATTTCTGAGTAATTTGTAAATCACACTAGTTCCATGTATTATTGTAATGATTATGACTAGGAATATAAACAATATCATCAGATGATATTTAGGAATAATTGGAGGTAGATAAGAAAAGAGTAATTCTCACATGAGAAATATGTAATTTTACTGGAATTTAATTCAAGGTTATTGGCCTTTTCCCTTTAAAAATAAACTCAGCTATCACTGTATTTTTACAGCCAGGCATACATTTTATCCCATTCAGACAGAAAGAGACTGAGTATCAAATACTCTATAATAGAAAGTATAGGCAATTAAACCTCTTAAATAAGGTGAATCAGTGATTACGGTTTGGGAAAAACAATATTCAGGGCAGGTGCCTTTTTGCTATAATTTCTGAGCTTCGATTTCCACTACTATCAATAGCAGCAGGGATGAGATAAACAAAGAGATTTGTGCAAGATGTTATGGGTACTGTGAGAAGAGGACTTAGCTCCACTGGATGGTCAAGAAAGACTTCAAAGAGGAGGGATACTTGATTGGCAGGTAGTCTTACAAGTGGACAAGAGGAAGGGTGAGGTGTTGTAAGCAGAAGGGACAGAATATACAGCATCTTAGGCAAGAGAGAACATGGCACAGTAAAAAAAAATTCTAATGCTGTGGAGTAGTAGATGTGGTGGAATGCTGGGAGCTGAGTCAAGAATGATGGTTGGGGATGAAAATGATGGCCCTTCTTTGACATATTCAAGAGTTTATAATTGATCCTGTAGGTAGTAGAATTCGGAAGCATCATTTTTAGGCAGAACTTATAATATTGATATAATAGAAGTTTTCTAAGACTGAGCAAATATGGTACCTAAAGCTTTTGAGACTCCTTCACTACCCTGTGCTCCTGCTTCAGTTCAACTATAGAATCCAGAAGAGCCAAACTTGGAAATTAGTTCTTACTCTGATAGAAACCTAAATATACCAAGGATGAGACAGTTCATTAGTCAATGTATGGATCCACTGTATTAAAGTTTTGACCTACACAAATTGCCTTGATTTCCTTAATCACGGTTTTCAGTTTTTAGTGGATCCATAATTGATAATCCACACGTGTCATGCTCATTTTCAACTTCAATGCCTTCCGGGTCCTCCAAGACCTATCTGTTCTGACTCATTGCCTAATTCTGATATTTCATCCTCTTTCTGGTTCTGATTTGATTATTTTCTTAGCACAGATAGCTCATAAATTTATCACCTACTTAAATCTACTTTCTACATTTTTCTTTGGGCTTCTTATCTAAAGAACATTTCTCGAGTTTCAAACCTCTCATGTCCCCAGATCCTTGTATAGTGAGCAGTCTTATCAAGCTCTCTCTTCCCACGAAGGAGAGCCAAATTTCCCAACTCTTTCAGTCATATAGGTGAAAAAAAGGAAAAGTCAACATTCAGGTCAAATATCATTAGCAAAACCAGCTTGGGTTTATGTTGACAACAGTAGAGTGCCTTGAACAAAAGAAATGCCAAAATATACCCTTTTTCTCACAGTTATAAGGAAACTTACAATCCTGAGTAGGCCAGCTATGTATGCAAGGTCATTCTATATCTCCTTCCACATTTTTATTTGACAGGAAGAATATGCATATCTCCTTCCCTAGACAGTCATGGAATTCTTGTTACCATTATCCAGTACCAACAAGTCTGCTGCCAAAAGAAGCATGGTGAGATGGGAGCTGCCTGTAGCAGCCTGGCTGTGTGACTGCCTTTGAACCTTGTCATCACTTATTAATCATCATGTTCTGCTTGAAACACATTGGACTTTTACCAAGTCCCAGTAACCAGTATGAAATGAGGCAAAACACACCATCTTTTTTTTTTAACTTACTTTTGTCTCATAGTATCAAAATCAATTCAAAAGTAAAATAAAATAAGCTACAAGGATATATTGTACAACACAAGGAATATAGCCAATATTTTATAATAACTATAAATGGAGTATAACCTTTAAAAATTGTGAATCATTATACACCTGTAACTTTACATAATATTGTACATCAACTATACTTCAATTTTTAAAAAGACCATTGTTTTGACCTCAAAAAAAAAAGAATCTTGCTTTTTTCCCACAGGATAGAACTCAATTCAAGTTTTAGATTTTCCACTTAAAAATACGATATTCCTTCTTAAAGGAATGCTATACTTCTGTTAATAAAAGACGACATGTTTGCTCACAAAATCTGGAGAGCAATATTTTAGTGGAGTAGCTTTATGATTTAAAAGTAACAAAAGAGCAAAGGAAAATATCAAAAAGGAAAATTTACATATACTTTGATATGGCAATCCAATTTCTAGAAAAATATACTACAGTTATACTAACAAATGTGCAAAATCACTTTACAAGAATATTTCTTGTAGCATTGTTTGCAACAGCAACAAAAAATAGTAATCTAAATCTTCATTAATGAGAGGTTGGTTAAATCTATTGTGTTGTATTTCTAAATGGAATAAAATGTAACTATTTAAAAGAATCAGGCAGCATTTTGTGTACTATTAAGAAAGACTGCCAAGGTATATTGTTAAGGAGATCGATCCTCATTATTCATCTTTCTGCATCTGCAGATTCACCTACTTGGTAAAATTTCTTTGTAACTTCAAAATCAATACTCGAACTTTGCATTCATTTGTGGATATGCACAGGGCAGCAAAAAATTTGAGTCCCCCAGTGCACATGTCCCTAGCTGAAGTCAAAGAAGGTGACTCTCTGCCTTCTTATTTCATTCTTATACTGTAAAGAAGTATGCTTTTCGGGCTCTGTTTAGTGCCTCATTTTTTATATTTTGGGGGTTTTTTTCGAGATTTTGCTGCTGAAAATGCCCCCAAGCATAGTGCCCAAGTGCTGACTAGTATTACTCAGCACAAAAAGGCTTTGATGTGCCTGACAGAGAAAAATATATGACGGAGAAAAAAATATGGCTACAGTGGAAACTCTGTGGAAGGCAACTAGGTGACTGGAGAATAGGTTTTTGCACTTTGCGGAATTTTATATCACTTGCATGTATTACTGAATCAAAAAAGAAATAATTTTATAAAAGAACAACATTTTATTCTCCCTGTTTACAGTGATTTGAAGAGTGGCTTCTGTCTTGTGGTCAGTACAAGAAGCAGGTTACTTAAAGAAATTATAATTCCCAACATCGACCTCCGAATCTGTTTTACCCAGGAAGAACAATTCCTGCCTGGGATAGACTGTCCTTGGTGCTGTCCATACTTAGTGCTGAAAAGGGTGACCAGATTACATGCTTTTTATATTTAACAGAGAGAGAAGCAAATGTACACTCTTCCAAAATTTCAGTTGGGAAATAGAAAGGGCAGAAGAGAGGATTAGAGTTTGCTTTTTTAGTGAGAACATGTGGCTCTTTATTACTGTAGTTTCACAGAAGAGTATCCCGTGCTTAGTACTAATGTAAGCACTATCACTGAAAATAGTTTCAGGTGTCTTTATAGGAATTTAAATTAAACCAAAACTTTGTTCGAGAAATATATATATATATATATGTATATATAATATATATATATATATATGTATATATATATACATATACATACACACACACGCTCATGCTACCACACTTATTTACTTATTTGCTCAGATATCTTTTGAGGTAGAAAAGAAGACAAGAAGTGATTCAGAGATGAAAATAAATATTTGGTAGAACTTTGGAATCTCTAAATCTGTCTTCATAAATACAAGTCAGGGATAAGGGGACTTGCCAATAGCATATATAAATATGGAGTAGGATCTATAGTGAGATTTCTCTTTTTCTAGCTTTTTTAGGATATAACTGAAATCAGGGATGTTTGAGTGAAGAGAGAGTTTGTTATAGATAGTTGTAGGCAATTATAGTAATGAGAGCAGAGGTGATAGGCAGCAGTTTCACAGAACCTTGAGAACACTGGCAACCAAGGTCTTTAGACTAATTAGCAAGTCTGTTATTGTATCAGTGTGAGTGTACAAGGATATAACATTGTGAAAACCACATATACTCCTTTCTAATTTTGGTTTATCATGTGACCTTTCCCTGCCTGAAGTAACGTCAAAAACCTTTCTGTTAACCAGGAGGACCTAAAAGAGAAAGTGAAAACATGATAAAAATATTTTTCCATTGATAATACCTTTGAACTGAAGCACATTAAATTTAGTAAGAGCTTTCCTGAAATGAACAGAGATGCAAATCAATTAAAGATAGGGGCACTTTGCAAAAGAAAATATTTCTGAAGTGTTGGATGTTGTAGGTAATGCCTGCCCTGTTTGGACATTTTTTATTTGAACTTCCCAGTTACACACTTTGAACACAGTGTAATAAAACCAATGTTTATATGAGCATTTAAAAAATAAAGCAGCTCCCTCACTTCACAGCTTCCCCTCACCACCATCACCATCACACACACACACACAAACACACACACACACACAGCACAAACACACACATTTTTAAATTCGGATTTTACTCTTGGTTCCTCGTTCCTTACATTGGCTTCCATTTTGTTTTCAGCCCCCTTTAGGTTTGTGAGGTTTTCTTGTTTGGTGCTTTTCTTTTCAGGGAGCTATCTGGGCTGGTTGAAAATATGTGCTTTACTGTCAGACCAGACAAGTACCTGCTTCAACATTTACTAGCTGTGTTATTTCTTTATTGCTACTGTAACAAATCACCACAAACTTCGTGGCTTGAAACAACACAATTTTCATCCACACTTCTTAAGGTCAGACCTCAAAATGTGCTCCTTTGGGCTAACATGAAGGTGTCAGCAGGACTGCATTTTTTCTGGATTCTCTAGGAAAGAATGTGTTCTCTTGTCTTTTTCAGTTTCTCAAAGCCACCCACATTCCTGGGCTCATGACCCTGCCTCTATTCTCAAAGCCAGCAGTGTAGCATCTTCAAACCTCTCTCTGACTTTGACACTCCTACCTCCTTCTTTCACTTATAAGGACCCCTTTGATTAAATTGGGCCCACCTAGATAATCCAGGATAATATCACCATCTCAAAATTCTTAATCACATCTGCAAAGTCTCTTTTGACACGTAAGGTAACATATCCACAGATTCTGGAGACTAGGACATGGACATCTTTGGGAGTGAAGTGAGGTCATTATTATGCCTACCACACTAACTATCTGTCACTGGACAAGTTATTTGTTCCTTAAGCCTGTTTCCTCCTCTGCCAATTTAATATAATAGTAATGTTTTTCTCATTAGGTGCAGGTATTGATTTGGGGAGATTAAAAGAAATCTACTTTCAGATTTTCCACATTTTTCATTTGCCTTTGCCAAACACTCTACTAAGAAAGGAATTTCGGAATCTAAATTTATTTTGAAAGTTTCTTTATACCAATGAAAAAATTAATGGCTACTGAATGTTTGGAATTTTAGTCCCTTTTCAGAGTATGACACTTCTCAAATGAATTTTGTTCATATTAAACAGCCACAGATCTGCTCTTACCGCACTGCCTCCCACCTCATCTCATCTCTGATCTCTGTCTCTGTTTCTCTGTCTCTTTGTCCCCTCCCTCCCAACTCCACACACACACACACACACACACACACACACACACACACACAAGCACACAGACACACAGTGTGAAAGATGTGAACTGTAGCATCTAATGATTAAAGTCATCCAGCCCCATCCTCTCACTGCTATTTAAACAATAAGCTTAACACATAGTGCCACAGTCACTGCTTGGTGGAATGGGAGGACCTTCAAGATGGTGGAGGAGTAAGACGTGGAGATCACCTTCTTACCCACAAATACATCAAAAATACATCTACATGTGGAACAACTCCAACAGAACACCTACAGAGTGTTGGCAGAAGACCTCAGATTTCCGAAAAGGAAAGAAATTCCCCACGTACCTGGCGTGTGGCTGATAGGGTCTTGGTGCTCTGGCCGGGTGTCAGGCCTGAGCTTCTGAGGTGGGAGAGCCGAGCTCAGGACACTGGACCACCAGACAGCTCCCAGCCCCATGAAATATCAATCAGCGAGAGCTCTCCCAAAGATCTCTGTCTCAATGCTAAGACCCAGCTCCACTCAATGACCAGCAAGCTTCAGGGCTGGACACCCCATGCCAAACAACTAAGAAGACAGGAACACAACCCCACCTACTAGCAGAGGGGCTGCCTAAAATCATAATAAGGTCACAGACACCCCAAAACACAACACCGGACATGGTCCTGCCCACCAGAAAGACAAGATACAGCCTCATCCACCAGAACACAGGCACCATTCCCCTCCATCAGGAAAACTACACAAACCACTGAACGAACCTTACCCACTGGGGGCAAAAACAACCAACAACAACGGGAACTATGAACCTGCAGCCTACAAAAAGGAGACCCCAAACACAGTAAGTTGAGCAAAATGAGAAGACAGAGAAATATGCACCAGATGAAGGAGCAAGGTAAAAACGCTCCAAACCAAATAAATGAAGAGGAAACAGGCAGTCTACCTGAAAAAGAATTCAGAGTAATGATAGTAAAGATGATGCAAAATCTTGGAAATAGAATGGAGAAAATACAAGAAACGTTTAACAAGGACCTAGAAGAACTAAAGAGCAAACAAACAATGATGAAGAACACACTAAATGAAATTTAAAATTCTCTAGAAGGAATCAATAGCAGTATAACTGAGGCAGAAGAACAGAAAAGTGACCTGGAAGATAAAATAGTGTAAATAACTACCACAGAAAAGAATAAACAAAAAGAATGAAAAGAATTGAGGACAGTCTCAGAGACCTCTGGGATAACATTAAACACACCAACATTCGAATTATAGGGGTCCCAGAAGAAGAAGAAGAGAAAAAGAAAGGGACTGAGAAAATATTTGAAGAGATTATAGTTGAAAACTTCCCTAAAGTGAGAAAGGAAATAGTCAATCAAGTCCAGGAAGCACAGAGAGTCTCATACAGCATAAATCCAAGGAGAAACATGACAAAACCCATATTAACCAAACTATCAAAAATTAAATACAAGGAAAAAATATTAAAAGCAGCAAGGGAAAAACAACAAATAACATACAAGGGAATCCCCATAAGGTTAAGAGCTGATCTTTCAGCAGAAGCTCTGAAAGCCATAAGGGAGTGGCAGGACATATTTAAAGTGATGAAAGGGAAAAACCTACAACCAAGATTACTCTACCCGGCAAAGATGTCATTCAGATTCAAGAGAGAAATTAAAACCTTTACAGACAAGCAAAAGCTAAGAGAATTCAGCACCATGAAAGCAGCTTTACCACAAATGTTAAAGGAACCTCTCTAGACAGGAAACACAAGAGAAGAAAAATCCGACAAAAACAAACCCAAAACAATTAAGAAAATGGTAATAGGAACATACATATCATTAATTACCTTAAATGTAAAGGGAGTAAATGCTCCAACCAAAAGACATAGACTGGCTGAATGGAAACAAAAACATGACCAATATATGTGCTGTCTACAAGAGACCCATTTCAGACCTAGGGACACATACAGACTGAAAGTGAGAGGTTGGAAAAAGATATTCCATGAAAACGGAAATCAAAAGAATTCTGGAGTAGCAATTCTCATATCAGACAAAATAGACTTTAAAATAAAGACTATTACAAGAGACAAAGAAGGACATTACATAATGATCAGGGATCAATCCAACAAGAAGATATGACAATTGTAAATATTTATGCACCAAACATAGGAGCACCTCAATACATAAGGCAAATGCTACCAGCCATAAAACGGGAAATCGACAGTAACAAAATCATAGTAGGGGACTTTAACACCCCACTTTCACCAAAGGACAGATCATCCAAAATGAAAATAAATAAGGAAACACAAGTTTTAAATGATACATTAAACAAGAGTGACTTAATTGATATTTATAGGACATTCTATCCAAAAACTAAAGAACACACTTTCTTCTCAAGTGCTCATGGAACATTCTGTAGGGAAGATCATATCTTGGGTCACAAAACAAGCCTTGGTAAACTTCAGAAAATTAAATCATATCAAGTATCTTTTCTGACCACAACGCTATACAACAAGATATCAATTACAGGGAAAAAAAAAACTGTAAAAAATACAAACACATGGAGGCTAAATAATATGCTACTAATAACCAAGAGATCATGAAGAAATCAAAGAGGAAATCAAAAAATACCTAGAAACAAATCACAATGAAAACACAACGACGCAAAACCTATGGGATGCAACAAAATCAGTTCTAAGAGGGAAGTTTATAGCACTAAAATCCTACCTCAGGAAACAAGAAACATCTCAAATAAACAACCTAAATTTACCCCTAAAGCAATTAGAGAAAGAGGAACAAAAAACCCCCAAAGTTAGCAGAAGGAAAGAAATCATAAAGATCAGATCAGAAATAAATAAAAAAGAAATGAAGGAAACAGTAACAAAGATGAATAAAACTAAAAGCTGGTTCTTTTAGAAGAAAAACAAAATTAATAAACCATTAGCCACACTCGAGAAAAAAGGGGGAAGACTCAAATCAATCGAATTAGATATGAAAAAGGAGAAGTAACAACTGACACTGCAGAAATACAAAAGATCATGAGAATTTACTGCAAGCAACTATATACCAATAAAATGGACAACCTAGAAGAATGGACAAATTCTTAGAAAAGCACAACCTTCCGAGACTGAACTAGGAAGAAACAGAAAATATGAACAGACCAATCACAAGCACTGAAATTGAAACTGTGATTTAAAATCTTACAATAAACAAAAGCCCAGGACCAGATAAAATCCTCAACAAAATACTAGCAAACAGAATCTAACAACACATTAAAAGGATCAGACAATATGATCAAGTGGGGTTTATCCCAGGAATGCAAGGATTCTTCAATACACTAAACCAATCAATGTGATACACCGTATTAACAAATTGAAGGATAAAAACCATATAGTGTCAGTAGATGCAGACAAAGGTTTCGACAAAATTCAACACCGATTTATGATTAAAAACTCTCCAGAAAGTAGGCATAGAGGGAACTTACTTCAATATAATAAAGGCCATATATGACAAACCCACAGGCAACATTGTTCTCGATGGTGAAAAGCTGAAACCATTTCCACTAGGATCAGGAACAAGACAAGGCTGCCCACTCTACCACTATTATTTAACATAGTTTTGGAAGGTTTAGCCACAGCAATCAGAGAAGAAAGAGAAATGAAAGGAATCCAAATCAGAAAAGAAGAAGTAAAGCTGTCACTGTTTGCAGATGACATGATACTATACATAGAGAATCCTAAAGATGCTACCAGAAAAATACTAGAGCTAATCAAAGAATTTGGTAAAGTAGCAGGATACAAAATTAATGCACAGAAATCTCTGGCATTCCTAAACACTAATGATGAAAACTCTGCAAGAGAAATTAAGGAAACACTCCCATTTACCACTGCAACAAAAAGAATAAAATACCTAGGAATAAACCTACCTAGGGAGACAAAAGACCTGTATGCAGAAAACTATAAGACACTGATGAAAGAAATTAAAGAGGATACAAACTGTTGTAGAGATATACCATGTTCTTGGACTGGAAGAATCAACATTGTGAAAATGACTATACTACCTAAAGCAATCTAGAGATTCAATGCAATCCCTATCAAACTACCAAGGACATTTTTCACTGAACTAGAACAAAAAATTTCACAATTTGCATGGAAACACAAAAGACCCCAAATAGCCCAAGCAATCTTGAGAAAGAAAAACGGAGCTGGAGGAATCAGGCTCCAGGACTTCAGACTATACTACAAAGCTACAGTAATCAAGACAGTATGGTACTGGCACAAAAACAGAAATATAGGTCATTGGAACAGGATAGAAAGCCCAGAAATAAACCCCCACACATATGGTCACCTTATCTTTGCTAAAGGAGACAAAAATATACAATGGAGAAAAAACTGCTTCTTCAAAAGTGGTGCTGGGAAAACTGGAGAGCTACATGTAAAAGAATGAAATTAGAACACTCTCTAACACCATGCACAAAAATAATCTCAAAATGTATTAAAGACCTAAATGTAAAACCAGACACTATAAAACTCTTAGAGGAAAACATAGGCAGAACACGCTATGACATAAATCACAGCAAGATCCTTTTTGACCCACCTCCTAGAGAAATGGAAATAAAAACAAAAATAAACAAATGGGACCTAATGAAACTTAAAAGCCTTTGCACAGCAAAGGATACCATAAACAAGACCAAAAGACAACGTCAATTGATACAACCACTATGGAGAACAGTATGGAGGTTCCTTAAAAAACTACAAATAGAACTACCATATGACCCAGCAATCCCACTACTGGGCATATACTTTGAGAAAACCATAATTCAAAAAGACTCATGTACCACAATATTCATTGCAGCTCTATTTACAATAGCCAGGACATGGAAACAACTAAGTGTCCATTGACAGATGAATGGATAAAGAAGATGTGGCCCATATATACAATGGAATATTACTCAGCCATTAAAAGAAATGAAATTGAGTTATTTATAGTGAGGTGTATGGACCTAGAGTCTATCATACAGAGTGAAGTAATTCAGAAAGAGAAAAACAAAAACTATATGCTAACACATATATATGGAATCCAAAAAAAAATGCTTCTGAATAACCTAGGGGCAGGACAGGAATAAAGATGCAGACATAGAGAATGGACTTGATGACACTGGGAGGGGGAAGGGTAAGCTGGGACGAAGTGAGAGAGTGGCATGGACATATATACACTACCAAACGTAAAGTAGATAGCTAGTGGGAAGAAGCCGCATAGCACAGGGAGATCAGCTCGCTGCCATGTGACCACCTAGAGGGGTGGGATATGGAGGGTGGGAGGGAGACGCAAGAAGGAAGTTATATGGGGCTATATCTGTACATATAGCTGATTCAATTTGTTATACAGCAGAAACTAACACACCATTGTAAAGCAGTTATATTCCAATAAAAATGTTTAAAAAAATTTTTTTAATAATTCTAAATGATGCTTGTGAGATTGTGCCATTCAGTAAGATAGGCACATGGAGTAGAGTTACAGTATAAATACGTGTAAGGGCTATAGCCCAGGGGAGAAACAATCTTTAGGTTTAGACTAAGACAATCCCAAGAGCACTGCCATGATCAGTCAGCGTGCTGCGTGTGCAACTTCATGTCTGCATAATGTAACCAACTGACTAATCACCCTGATTGAGCATCTGACAAAACTCCAGAGTCCACGGAGCTGGGACAAAGCCAAATCATTCTAGAGGATATAAAAATAAGACTGAGGAAAGCCTTGTAATGTCTAGATAGGATGACCCAAGGAATAAAGCTTACAGGGATGTCCAACAAGACTTTCTGAACTTGTTTTCATAGATGAGCTTATCAAATCTAAACCCATCCTCTTCCTACATGTTCACTCTAGTAAATTTAAAACACACAGAGACAAGAATAGACAGGGACAAGACAAACAGTGATTTTATTAGACACAAGGCAAGTTCCAGTCAAGGATGAGAGTTCATCAATCCAATTAGTTACCAAAGAATTCTCAAAGGAGAAATACTTTCCTAGGGAGAAATATAAACTTGCCATTTATGGCTCAGTGAAAAATAACTGGAGCTCTGATCCAGTTAGAGACTTGCCCCCTGCCCCCATTCTAGTCAAGGGAGGCTCCAGAGTCTTATGCTGTAGCGTTGAGACGCATCTTAGTTGGACTAAGTGAACGTCAAGACGGTTGAAATTTCCAAAATAACTAGTTTTAATAAAGTAAAAACTAAGGTTATTTAAACTCACTACAGTAAGACAGAAAGAACACCATCTTGACAAAGTTTTACGGTATAATTAGGGGGATTTTAGAAGTGAGATATTTATAGGGTTGGGATTCTGGCCTCAATTTGTTTAAAGCAGGCTTTTCAAAGAAGGGAACTGATTGGGATCAAAGTTCAAGACATAGTCGCTCACGATTGGTGGGGATAGTCAGGGAAGGGTCTTGAAGTAAGTGTTGCAAAGTAAACTTTGATAAAGCAACCTGTTCGAACAGATGAGAGCAACAGACAAACTGACTGATAAGAATTTCCTGAAGCATATAGCGAAGTTATTTATTGGTTTGCAGTCATCTTCTCTGGGCTGAAACAAACAACTACATCATGTTGACGCAGATGCTCTTGGTTCTCAGTACTAATAGTTATGTCATATTGATGTAGGTGGTCAGAGTTCTCAGTCATGTCACCACCCACATTTTCTTACCCCTGATCCCTGCTTGCAGGTATGTGGGACCATATATCTTAATTTTGGACAATGGGATAAAGGTGGAAGTGATAAATGTAACTTTAGAGTTGTAGTCTTAAGAAGAAAAAAATGCAAACTCTTTCTTCCCATTCTCCCTTTCCAGTGCTTGGAAAGTGATAAAAGGATCCAAAGCAGTTACCATAAACCATAGGGAGAAAATTTAATGTTGAAGATAACAGAAGAACAAAATAGTAGAACTCTAGGTTCCCATCATTCCCTAGGACCTCAGTCATGAACTGCTTATATTCAGACTGTTACAAAGAAATAGTCTATCTTATTTTTTTTTCTTGGCTGCATTGGGTCTTCGTTGCTGCACATGGGCTTTCTCTAGTTGTGGCGAGTGGGGGCTACTCTTCGTTGTGGGGTGTGGGCTTTTCATTGCAGTGGTTTCTCTTGTTGTGGAGCACGGGCTCTAGGTGCACAGGCTTCAGTAGTTGTGGCACACTGGCTCGGTAGTTGTGGCTCACGGGCTCTAGAGTGCAGCCTCAGTAGTTGTGGCACATGGGCTTAGTTGCTCCGCGGCATGTGGGATCTTCCCGGACCAGGGCTAGTCTATCTTATTTAAGCCACTTTCATTTTCAGATGTTTTTCAACAGTTCAACCAGTATCCTAACTAAATCTGCATCTCAAAATTAGTATGTCTACTTCTCTGGTTACTAGATTTTTTTCTTTTTCACTTAAAAAGCACACTCAATCCTTTAGCATATCCTACACAATCCTTCAAACCTCATCTCCAAACCTTCTACTTCTCTCTCCCTCCATTCCCACCATTCTAATTCCAGCCACCAGCGTCTCTTGCCTAGAGTACTGTAGTAGCCTCCCATTCAGTCCTTGGTTTCACACTTCATCCCTCTACAATCCATACTCTATCTAACTAAAGAATGGTCACTTTAAAAAATAAAACAGGTCATGCCATTGCCCTGTACAAACCTTTCCTTTACACCTAAAATAAAATCCAAACTCTCTCCCACGGCATACAAACTGCAGTATGGTCTAACCTTTGCCCACCTCCACAGTGTCAACTCTCATCTCTCTTCTCCACTCACTGTGCTCCAGTCACAGTAGCCTTCTTTGAATTCCTTGATAATCCAAAGGGATTCACTCTTCAGTTGGCCGTCTGCACCTGATCTTTCCTCTACCTAGGTTGTGCCTCCCTCTGATCTTTATGATGTCTGACTTCTTATCATTCAGGTCTCATTTCAGACGTTGCCTTACATTCAGCCCTTTCCTGAGCACCCAATCTATTATTACATTCCCTTCCCCTTCTTTAACTCTCTACTACATTACCTGTATTGCTTTCTTCCTAGCACAGCACATTCTGAAATAATCTTATGTTTTGGTTTGTTCATTTCTTATTTATTGTCAGTCTTTCCTACTAAAATTAAGCTCCATGAAAGCAGGGACCCGTGTGCCTTGCTCATCATTACAATCTCAATGCCCACAACAGCACCTGGAACACAGCACACACTTAGAAACATGTGTGAAGGAATGAAGGGAACAGGAGCATGTTTGTTAATTGTTCTCCAAAGTGTCTAGAACATAACTGAAGATAACTAAATCATAGGTCATGTGCTTTTGTTGAGTTGTTGATGAGTTGAATTATCCTCTCTTAGCTCTACGGTCCTAGTTTAGTATTGTCCAGGTCCTGAGGGGAGAGAGCCTTCCATACTCCATGAGCCTGAGCTCTTCTGAATCCCATCAGCAGAGCTTCCTTCTCTTCTCTCACCCACAACAAAACCACAAGGGAGGAATACAATGCCAACTCATTTGGGAGTAGTAAGTGTGTCACAAAATACCTGATTGCATTTCATGCACTAACAATGACCACAAATATCTAAACCAGCAACTTCATAGCCCTACCTAATTTGAATCTTGTTTCCCAGTTTATAACAAGATTTTTGTGTGGTTCACATTACTTCCTCTAAAGAGCCTAAGGGACAAAAGTTTACAGACCGCTGAGCTGGAAGGGTCACAAAGCAAAAAAAGTGTTAGAAATGAACTAGAATTTGACCTTTTGTTTCCTAGTCCAACACTCCCTCTATCTCACCATGGAAGATATCTATTGAAAACAGATGTATTCAAGCCTCTAGAATATAACCCTCCAGGCCTTAAGATGTAAACCTGAAAAGCTGAGGAAGAATTTTGAAAACCATATGCATATAAAAGAGTCTTGAGAATAAAGTTACTATACATTATGTGTATAAAGATTGGGATTTAGTTCCCCAAATGTTCAGACCCAATATTACTCTGGGAGCCCAGAATGTAGAAGCTACATACAATGGACACCAAGGTGTTTTCTCCTTTCAGTTAATACCCTTCTCATCTTTGTGGTAATAGGAGACAGAATAAAGCAGAAAACATATATTCTAAATCCAGCAAAATTAACCCTTTAAACCTCATCCAGCACAAACTTGGTAACATTACTTTGGGAATAATGAAAATTATAGTATTTAGAAGGAAAGAAAAAAGAGAGAGTGCGAGAATCTAAGTGCATTGTGTGTTTCCTGAGTCAGAAAGATGTGAATTAAAGCTACTGTGTTAATGGCAGTAGAACCAATTGCTATTTATGTTATGCCAGGAACCTTTATTTGTCTCTCTTTATTTCAAGGATTTAACTGTTAAGAGCTATTGACCAATTAGAGAAGAAATGAGAAAAAGGATTAACAAGGTAGAGTGTCCAAAGTAGCAAGAAAACATAATACTACAGAAAGAGTATGGCCTCCAATCATCACCTCTGCTCTTTCTAAGCTGGCTTTCCTCAGACAAGCTGCTTAATCTCTCTAAATTTCTCCTCTGCATCTATGAACAAGAAACTGTCACACAATCTGTACCTGTGTTCCAAAATAATGTATAGTTCCCTAGTAGATCACCCCAATCATAGCCTTCCTGACCTTTTGCAAGTTTCACACTTTGTAAATCAGTTGCTATGTACAAAGTCCCTGGAACAGCCGAGACTATTGTTAATAAATAGTGGTATGTTATATTATCTTCAACAGGTATTTCTCAATTCTATCTCCCCCTGTTTAATTGCCTTATCTCTTTTTAATTCACTTAAAATTATTTTTGCCCCTTATTTATATATAATCTAGACAAATCTGACTTAACCTCTTTTATATATGGATAAAATATAATAAAGTTGTTATATTATAAAACACTAGAACCATGAAAATCCATACTATATTCCTTGGATTATCTGGACTTGAGGTTAATTACAAAGTCTTTTTATACACACACACACACACACACACACACACACACACACACACACACATTTTATTAGTTCTGTTTCTTTGGAAAACCGTGACTAATAAAAATACATACCAAACATGTACCACTGGATTTCTTGGAGCCAACAATACAGGTATCTGATACAAGTCAAAGACTGAATAAACCACAGGTTACTCGAAGCCATTTTCTTCATTCTGAAAGGAAATGCTAGCCTATTGAGTATTATTTCCTGAAATGATACTTTTGCTGAGGCAGTTTCAATTGGGACTCTTTCAATTCAGAGAAACAATTTCTCAGATTGCCTTACTGTTAGATCTACATTGACCAGTATTCAATCTACAGTAATAGTCATCACACACTGATACCTACTATGTTCCTGGTCCTTTTCACAACCCTGAAAGAAACATATTATTATACTCATTTTAGAAGAAATTGCCCAGGTAAGCCCTTTATCCAAAGAGATGCCTCAATCAACATTGAAAGGTAAAGAATATCAGTATGATAAACTACTAATTAACCACTTAATCAGTAAGCATTCATTGGACAAGTTATGTGCATTGAATACATACCATGTTGCATTATGAACGTCTAAGATAGGTCAGCAGAGACATATTTTGGAAAGATTTTCTAAAAGCCAAAAAGATGTCTCATCAACTCTCAAATGTTCTGGAAAAAAACAGTTCATCAGAGCTCCCCCTTCCCTAATCATTTAAGTTATAATTATTTTCCAAGCTCCTGCTTCACCAAAGACCTCCATTCTCTTATATCCAGCTGCCTAGTCGAAATCTCCACTTGACTGCATAACACATTAAATCTCAGAATTAACTTGTCCCTGGTTTCCTTCCTTTCATTACACACCAATTCCAATTGATCAACCACTGCTCCAAGGTTGTATCCTGAACCAGACAACAACTAAGTATTGCTCCTGGTAGAATCTTGAGCCAAGGCACCATCATCATTCACCAGGACTGCTGTTAGAGCCTCCTAATTTGTCTTCTTGCTTCTATTCTCATTCCCCTTCTCCAGAAGCCAGAATGATCTTTCAAAGTTTAAATTAGGTTCTGTTAACCCTGTCCCCACTTACAATACTCTGCACTTGTAATAAAAATCTAAACTCCTTCTCATAGCCTATAAAATTTTACATAATTTAACCCTTGTTTTCCTTTTTGTTATCACCTTTTATCACACCCCAACTTGTTGACTGTACTTCAACCACACTGGCTTTATTTCTATCCCTGTATATGCTATTCTCTTTCCTGATTCACTTGTTTTCATCTCTCTAGAAGACTCTTTGCTATCTATCATCTCATTCTATCACCATTCAGTACCACCTAAAATGCCAATTCCTCAGATAGGCCTCCTGTAGATGCAAAAATTCTCAGCAAAATATTAGCAAATCAACTCCAATGATACCATTATCAAGTTGGACTTATCCCAGGAATGTAAGGATTTTTCAGTATCCACAAATCAATCAATGTGATACACAACATTAACAAATTGAAGAATAAAAATCATATGATCATCTCAATAAATATAGAAAAAGCTTTCAAAAAAATTCAACATCCATTTATAATAACAACTCTCCAGAAAGCAGGCATAGAGGAAAAATACCTCAACATAATAAAGGCCATATATGACAAACCCACAGCCAACACTGCTCTCAATGGTGAAAAACTGAAACCATTTCCACTAAGATCAGGAACAAGACAAGGCTGCCCACTCTACCACTATTATTCAATATAGTTTTGGAAGGTTGAGCCACAGCAATCAGAGAAGAAAGAGAAATGAAAGGAATCCAAATCAGAAAAGAAGAAGTAAAGCTGTCACTGTTTGCAGATGACATGATACTATACATAGAGAATCCTAAAGATGTTACCAGAAAACTACTAGAGCTAATCAATGAATGTGGTAAAGTAGCAGGATACAAAATTAATATATAGAAATCGTTTGCATTTCTATACACTAGTAATGCAGTGTCATATAGAGAAATTAAGGAAACAATCCGATTTGCCATCTCATCAAAAAGAATAAAATACCTATGAACAAACCTATCTAAGGAGGCAAAAGACCTGTACTCTGAAAACTAATGAAAGGAACTGAAGATGACACAGACAGATGGAAAGATAGACCATGTTCTTGGATTGGAAGAATAAATATTGTTAAAATGACCATACTACCCAAGGCAATCTACATGTTCAATGCAATCTATATCAAAATACTAGTGGCATTTTTCACAGAACTAGAACAAATAATTTTAAAATTTGTATGGAAACACAAAATACCCTGAATAGCCAAAACAATATTGAGCAAGAAAAACGGAGCTGGAGGAATCATGCTCCTTAACTTCAGACTATAATTACAAAATCTAAACCCAAGAACATAACTAAAATTATGTCTTAGTCAGCTTGGGCTGCCAAACAAAAGACCATATACTGTGTGGCTTAAACAACTGACATTTATTTCTTACAGCTCTGGAGGCTGGGAAGTCCAAGATCAAGGTGTCTGCAGAATTGATATCTGATGAGCGCTCTCCTTACAGAAGGCTTTCTTCCTTCTGTGTCCTCACAAGGTAGGGGAAAAGGACACTAATCCCATCATGCGGCCCTACACTCATGACCACATCTAAACCTAATTACCTCCCAAAGGCCTCACCTCCTAACACCATCACTTTAGGGATTCTAACTTCAACATATGAATTCTGGGAGGGGATGCAAACTAAAGTCCATAACAAATGGCCTTGCCAAAAAGAGGAGAGAGAAGTAAATATGCATGTTAATGTCTAACTGTATTTTTTAAAGGGCAAAGTAACTGCAAAATATAAAATGAAATAAGATATCTTACTTTACATCACTCAAAATCATGTAAATAAATACTGCTAAAATAATAGCGTTTAGATTAATCCCTGGAGTAAATGAATCATTCCAACACTGAACAAAGAACAAATACAAAGCTATCTTTTGGCATTATAAGATTAATGAATAAAAGTAGTATTCCTTAGATCATATTTTAATTCGGTAATCACAGAATTGGAATACTTTCAGAAAGATTGAACAAATTTTATATAGATGTCTTGAATTAATGCAAGTTTAATGTTGTATTTTTTAAAACTTTTAAAATACTCCTTTTAAAAACTTTAAAAATACTCTATTTCTAAACTTAATATGTAGTTAAAGGATCTGGATAACAGTAAAACAGCAAGGTAAAAGTTAAAACTTTCAATAACTCTGGCATTTACTGTCAAAAATCCTCCAGGATATTTTGGGAGAAACAAATGCATAAGTAGCTCAAAAACGTACATTTTCTCATGCATGTAAAGCAGCCAGATATTTCCTTCTTGAGAAAGAGTTAGGGTTTTTGTTTATGTTTTTGTTTTTTTGGAAAATGTTTGAGCTCTTATGTAAATATCATTAACTGTGCAATAACAATTGTTTTCTGATACTACCTTTTTTTTTTCTGATACTATCTTTAATCTTTTCCTCCTAAATCATCTATAAAATTACACTTCTACAGAACAGTACAGTTTCTAAAGGCTGTTTCATAAGAAAAAAAAGTTTCAGTGTTAAAAAGGATAAAAAATTATATAATTTTTCATTATTACAAAATTCAAAGAAACACAAGAGAGAAAAAAAATAAAACCCAGAGCCTGTTAAAAAACTCTCTTCTTTGATCCTATGCTAACACCCATGGTTTGTCTTATTCTATAGTTTTTATATCAGTTATGAAAATATAAATTGTTCAACCAACCCTAGATATGTGTACATTTTTTTCTGTACAATCTGTAAACATTATTTGCAAGAAGTGTCAAAGAGAAGGAGAGATTAAGAAACTTCACTCCAAGGCTATAGGAGATAACGGTGAGAGCCAGGAACTGACACTAAGCAAAGCTGAACTCTAAGCCAGTCATTCTATTGCCTTCCAATAGCCATGGATTAACTGGCATGAAGAATAAAAGATTAGGTCAAGGGAAATAGAATTACTGGAAAATGTAAAGGAAGTGAGGGAGATAGAGATTATTTCATTGCCAAAAAGACTTAGCACCCTAACACTAAATCTGGTAGTAAAAGAGAAGCCAACTGAGTAGCAAAAATCATATTTTCCATTGTGATACTTCAGCTATGATGAAAGAAGCTACCTAAACATAAAAATCATGTTTTAAGACAGGTATTTTCTTAACACAATGTGAAGGTGGCAAAAGCAATAAATCATGGGTTGTACCATCAATGAGCATAAACTCTAGTATGGAAGGCAAAATGTAAGTGACTATGAAAGGGTCTTAATAAAAAACAGCAAGGAAGCAAGATCAGGTAAGATAACTGGGTAAAGATGATAATATTCATTTGTTTAAACATATTATTGTTTATTATTATTAAAACAAACATAATATACACTTATATCATAATGTGATATATGATATCATAAATTGATAGTTTAACTTATAATATATTTTAAATTAAATTATATATTGATATAATTAATATAACAAATAATACTGCTATTTTATGATGAGAATAGGAGAATCTACCTTATTCTACTAAAATGAAACAAGTCATTTTACTTAAGAGAATAAAAATCATTAAATTAAGTGTAATTTTTAACATATCAGGATTTAGGATTCAAACTTCATTTAGGATTCAAACTTCATTGTATTTCAGAATTATATTATACAAGGCAATATAATTAGACCAAAATTATTACATAGTCACTGATTTCTTATTCCTACATACCATTTTTAAAATCACAATAGTATTGCATTGCTTGTACATGTAGATACATTTTAGAGAATACTGAATATACTGTGTTCTTTGTATATAAACATATGCTGATGTCATCCATATAAGAGTATCAGATTTTCATGTTCATAAAAACATAGTTTGTAGTTTTTCTGTGTTTCTTTTTGTTTTTATCTTTCCATTCCTCTGAGAATAATAGTGGTCTTTTGCAAACCGGAATTAACACCACTTCCAATATTTTTGATTTTCTCCAAAAGACAAAGGGTATATAATTCAGTACAGATAGGATGTTAGCACTAAATGAAACTGCTTCATTTGTTCTCTTTGCTTTTTCTAATAATAATTGTGCCACCCCATTCTTCCCCACCTAGAATTTTTAAGTAGATTTAGTGGGAGTTTTTGTACGGCATGTAAAATATAATCATAACCTTTAGAATCTAATTTCTCCTTCAACTAATAGTTTTAGAGTGGATCATTCAAGATTTTCCCACTCAGCTCCTATACTCCTGTTTAAATCGTTATTTAACACTTCTTAGAGTTCTTTATCTGATCATCATTTCTCAAAATTCTTAAGCATGACAGCCTCCTGAAATACCCACTAAAAAGCCATATACCTAATTTCTGTAAAGGGACTAGACACGGTATTATTCTCCTACAAATTGTCAGTCTCATCTCCCAGGCTTGTAGAGAGCACACACAATGATGCCGTTCATTTACCAAGCCCACATTTATTAGAGCGCACTACTTAACGTTATTCAGGAAGTGAGGCTCTCCTGTCAAAAGACCGAAGTGTCAAATGAAGTCTGCACATTCAGGAGATTTAAAGCAAAGACAGCTTTGGTCCAATAGGTATCCCTTTGTACTTAGAAACCTAACCCCAAATGTGTTAATCTGTAAAGCTGTAGAATAGGTGTGATGGGGTTTCATAGATCAACCCAGTGAACATGTGGCAGACACATGGATATACTAGATCATATCACTTTGCAACATATCCAACTCCTCAGAGAAATGATTTAAGGACAGCAATATCCTGAGGACTAGCCACTTAGCAATAATTTATTGAGTGCCTACTACAGTCTTAATCACAAATCAGGCAAAAATTGTCTTTGCAGCACATATTACTTTGAGGTCACTATTTTTTCTTCATACATAGGGCTTGATATGAGGAATAAAGAAGACCCATGTGGGTCTCCTCCAATATTTAGTTTCACGTGAAACAACTTTGAGAAGGGCTCATGCGCAATTGTTTAAAGTAAATCTGACAATAAAATGGAAGGAGTGAACTCAGTAGTTCCACTCTGCTCTGTCTTGATCCAAACTCCTTTCAAGATTTTTTATGTGTAACTACTGTTTTCAGCAATTAAATGCTGTACATGAATCTTGGAAAGATAATTCTCTGAAATTCAGACTGTTATTAAAGTTATTTAAGCAGACATGATTGGTCTTGTGTGTGTTACTAAAAGTTAGGAAAATTTAGCAATTAGAAGAGAAGGAAAAGGTCAAGGATTCTGTTAACAGGTTGTTGTTTTTTTTTAAAGGATAAAGTTTAAATACATTTTTGCCATTAATACCCTACTTCAAGAATTAAACCCAACCACAGCTCCCTCAAAAAAGAAAAGAAGTGTATCATTCTGAGTACTTGATATATAACAACTTCTATAATTTATGCCAATTTTGGAAAGAAGTGAAAAAAATACACGTAAAATGAGATTTTAAACTAGTTGGAGTTGATGAGACAGAGAGGTACACAGAGGTTACAGGAAGAGGGGCTTTGGATTTTTCTAAATTATCTCATCTTTTGCTTCGACCTGCACTGTCTTTTCACACCTAGAAATCTCTTGAAAGTAAATACACTATCTTACAATATTCTGCATATGGTGAAAGATAGATGGAAAAGTGCCTTTTGAACCCCTAGAATAAGCATTAAGGGAGAATAATTGTGCAACTTCCACATATAACCTTTGCTGATGACATCATTAGATCATCCTACCTATTGTTTAGCCAAGGCTGACCTCTGATCAAGAAACAGAGTTAGGAGAGAGGAGGAGGATAAGGAGGAGGAGGAATAGGGGCAAGGGGAGGGACAAAGACAATGAATTATAATGAAAGAGAAGGAAAACATGTATTTCTTAGCCTGGTTTTCAATGCCACTAAACAGCAAAACCATAGAATATAATTCCAATTTTGTTTATTTCTTTCTTTCTTTAGTCCACCACTCTAGTCAAAGAAGTCCTCAATGTGCACGCTGCATTTTCTCACATCTCCTCTTGTATCCAGTCATTTCTTTTCCCGGAATGCTTTTCTTCTCTCCCATACCAAAAGTGACCTTTTTTCAAGATGCACTTTAGATCCCATCTTCATGAAACAGTTCCAGGTGGGGCCCCCTCAACATATTCTCTACCTTGTAGTTCAGTTCATTTGTTTTCATGTATTACTCTTTAAATCTGGTCTTAGCACATCAGATTTCAGAGGAATATGCCAGTAGCTTGAACTCCAAAGGGTTTATCTCAACAGATAAATGAAATCTGGTGGTAGGCAATGCAGAGGATGTAGAGCAGGGATCAGTAAACTACTGCTCTTTCTATGGGAATACAGTCCTAGCCATTCATGTACATATTGTCTATGGCTCCTTTTCACTGCAATAGCAGAGTTGAGTGGTTGTAAACCTTTACAGGAAAAGTTTGCCCACCCTCAGCTTAGATACTCCATTTAGCATTTGACATCACTGAGGATTCAAGCCTCCTCTACAATGTACTCCAACATCCTCAGTAACAAACTTTTATGCCCACGGCTGGCCAAAAAAAGCAACCTGGGCACATTTAGGTAAGGATATCTCCATGAATAAGAATTACACAGTTTTTTTCCTCCCAGCTGGAATATAACTTGCCTGAGGATAAGAACCATACTTTATATTTACTTATATTCTTTATACTTTGCATTTAGAAAAGTAAGAAATAGTTTTATTAGGTCTTCAAAAAAATCAGAAGAAAAAACTCAGGGACACTTTTGATACTCTCTGTTTTCATTTCTCAGATATAAATTACCAATATTATTTTTTTACATGTTCCTTTGTTATCCATAATCTACATATTCCACTTGGAAATAAAAAGGAACAGTGCTATTCTAGCATGTCAAATAAAATGTAATCATGTCTTCTTGTCCTTCCTTCATCATCATTATCATCATGATTATTATTATTTTAAATAAAACCAAGGATATTTCAAATGCCATTTTATTCTCCCTGTTCTGTATTTTCCTATTGTTCTTTTCTCTACATACCAAAAAGGTATTCCAGTGATTTCAAGAAAAGCTAGTGTTACATGATGGGTTCAGGTTTGGGGTGGGGGAGGGGTGAGAGGCATTAGATCTTAGTTGAAACAAACTGTGTTTAATTATTTCACAGTTATCTCATAGACTGTAGTAAGATTAAAAAGTTGAAGCTGGTATAGAATTTGACTAATATGTGACTTCTTTCCCTTTTTCTTTTTTAAAGTGAAGAAAGGGGCGCTCTCTGTGAGGATAGCGGGGGCCAGGTGGGCCCACAGGTCCACATGGTATGGGCAGCCCACCAGCCCTTGCTTTCCATGCACCCAACTCCAAGGCTGCACCCCTCGCCCTGGCCTTATTTCACTTTTTAAGGACAGAATACTAATAAGGCTATAATGAATCTGACTAGGTTAATTATTTTTTAAGTTTTTGGTTTGGCTTTGCTTGGGTGTTTGTTTGTTTTTAAAAATAAGAATATTCACATGGAAGCAACCCGAGTATTCATCAACAATTAGATAGAGAAGATGTGATATATATATATGCAATGGAATATTAGCCACAAAAAAGAGTGAAATACTGCCACTTGCAGCAAAATGGATGGACCTAGAGAATATTATGCTTAGTGAAGTAAGTCAAAGACAAATATTATATGATTTCTCCTGTATGTAGAATCTAAAAAGTAATACAAATGAATGTATTTGCAAAACAGAAACAGACTCACAGATATAGAAAACAAACTTGTGGTTACCAAAGGGGAAAAGGGATGGGGGAGGGACAGGTTAAGGGTATGAGATTAACAGAAACAAATTAATATATATAAAATAGATAAGCAACAAGGATATACTGTGTAGCACAGGGAATTATAGCCGTTATCTTATATAACTTGTAATGGAGTATAACCTGCAAAAATACTGAAACACTATGCTGTACCTGAAACTAACATAATATTATAAATCAACTATACTTCAATTAAAAAGAATATATTAATGTGTAAAAAATTTTTCAGTTGCATAACTGTTCTCACTGTGGTTGTGCTATGTGCAACATGTAAATTACACAACGATTTTTTTGGTTTGTCCATTTGTGGAAAGAATTAGGCTCAATAAAATGTAAAATATACATTAAAAAAAGAATATTCATAGAAAAGAACCACTGCAGAAATGGATTCATGTTTCTTTATCAGTTATGTGTAATGACAACCATCAGAGAATCTTAGGTAGAGGTTTCTGAACTTTTTAATTTCAAAACTGTAACAATATCTAAGAGATATAATATTATATATCTGTTTCTAACTAGGTACGTACCTTTGATATTTAGTTCCTATTCTTATTCTTTGCGGGAAAAAACAAACAGAATAACTTCTTTAGTTGTAACAGGCTCTACAAGGTTATTAGGAAAGGCAAGAATATAAAACTTTTGTAAAAAACAGTTTATCAGCATATACCATGTGTTTTGGTTTTGGAAAGGCTTTCACACTCCTTTGATATGAATTACATGGTGGAAATACTAACTTAAACAGGTATTACAAGTGCAAAAACAAAAGTGTTCTCCATCCTACATCATGTCTCTGCTTCACTCTGATAACTGGTGACAATGGCCTTGCCTTGAGGAAGTCATTTAGTTTACTTTGATCCTTACAATGCACAATAAATACTTTCATCATTGACAATGATTTGTTATACATTTGACTTTTTGATGAAATAGAGGGATAAATCCCTCCTTGTTCTATTAGTATGATGGCATAGCTTTACAAATTACATGTTTGTTTTCTAGTACAATATAAATGACACTAGAGAAGGTAATTTATTCTAAAACCATAGTATAAACTCCTATATTTTCAAGGAACTGATGTAATCAGGTTGATAAACCATGAACCAGGCTTATTTTAATGAGTTGTCTTTTGGCATATGGAGAGAATTATTTTCTGTTATGGAAATCATACAAGCTGTTAGTGAATCACAGAAGACAAATATAGAAAATTGCCTTGAGAAACCACATTTCAGGAGAATCCATTGCCCATAGCAATGATAAAAGAACAACTGGAATAATCAGAAAGAAATGTTCTTAGTAATAGTTTCTAAATATTGTTCTAAACAAATTAAATATTAATCATGCCAATAACATAAATGTTTGAATAATGGAAGTATTTTTCGTACTGCCAAAGCCCTACAATATTAAAACTGTGTTTCTAGGAGTAATGGTGGATTAGATTCTCTCACTGCTCCCATCACTGAAAAACTAAAAATGCTGAATAAAATATTTTTCTAATCTTTTAAAACACATTAATGAACTGACAAAAGCACTGAGGAATACAAAGAGTTAAAAAAAAAAGTTGAAGCTGTATCTCAGAGAATTAAGCAGAGCACTGAGTCTTACAAATGGAGAGAAAGATTTTGTTGACCAAGAGAAATTCAGCTTTAGTTTTCATAGGCTTTAAGGAAATGGATACCTAAAGAAAAGCTCAAGAAACATCCAAGGTAGAGAGGCTACTGGAAAACTTCCAGATATCTCTGGGAACTCAAAGTTCTTCACCTTTGATTTAAAGGTGAATTAGAAATAATCCTGGACCCCAAATGTCTACTATGGAAGACTTTCAGAAAACTGGCCAAGCAAAAACTTAGTGGTGAGTTTGAGGTGGTATCTGCTGGGAATTTATAACCATAAGTGTATCTTCCCTCAGTTTACAACCAGTTCAAAAAGCTTCAAGTTAAGAGTTTGATTTAAAGAGGTCATGGATTGGAAATGCCTCAGACCTCTGGAAGGAACAAATGTAAATCATTACTGGAGGAAAAACTTCCATGTAAATTCTTAATATTGAACACAAAAAAGTTTTCAGTAAATAGGAGGATTCAGTCAAAAAAATAAACACACAAGGAAACAAAACACCATGAGGGACAACAATAGCAGTCCTTCAAAAGACATGAGGTGTTGGGATTGTCAGATATAAAATACCATGTAATTGTACTTTACACAATTTAAAGAAATAATATAATTTAAAAGTTTAAAGCAAAAATATAATAGAATGACAAAGGAACAAAAGGCAAAAAATTAATTACCAAACATATTTGAAATGTAAACAAATAGAAGTTCTAGAAATTTTAAAGACATTAAAAAGTCAATGAATGAGATTAATAGACTAGAATATTTGAAGACAGAAATAGTAAATTCATATATATATGTGTGTGTGTGTATATATATATATATATATATATATATATAAATCCAAAGGGCAGCACAGAAATACAAAGATGTAGTTATAAAAAACAGTGTTTGAAAGATGCGGACCAAGTGACAGTTCAACTTATATTCCTTTGCAGCTGCATAAAGGGAAAAAGAAGAGAATAGAGCAGAAGCAATTTTAAGAGTAATGATAGAAATTTTGACAAAAGTTGAAAAGCACCAGTACAGATTCAAGAAGGCCAATGTATTACAAACAGGATAAATAAGAAGAAATCCATACCACAGTGGCAGTAGAGAACACAGACAAAAAGAGAAAATCATAAAATAACCAAACAGAAAAACACACATTGCTTAAAATGAAGGGTATTTAGAATGACATCTAACTTACTGACAGCAACAGGAAGAATACAGTGAAATAACATCAGCAATGTACTGAAAGAAAACATCCATCAACTTCAAATTAGATACTTTGCAAAAAATATTATAAAGGCTATACTTCAGGAAGAGGGAAAGTGACCCAATATAAATAGTTTAAGTCATGAAAAGGAATGAAAATTTGAAAATGGTAAATATGTAAGACTAAAAAATAACTCTCTACAACATTAATAATTACAACTTGATGATTTTTTTAAAATACAAAAGATAGATTAAGATATGAGACAAAAAACAGTACATAAATCCAGAGGGTTCATGACAAGGAAAAAGTTTTTTTAGTTGTATCACTTGTTAGGCTTATGGTACTGATTAGCTTTAGATTCTGATCAATTAAAAAATTAGTAATAGCAACAGTAAAAGAATGTCAATTTTCTTACAATTCCATAAAGGTTTAAATGAGCCAAGATCCCAGTATTTTAGAATAATTTGAAGGGAGTTACTAAAAAAACAATTAAAAGGGGATGAGTATAATGCAGAGGAACCTAAAGGGAGAGTTCAGTACATTGGGCTCTAACCACCTCCAGACCCAATGGGATGAGGGAAGAATCCTCAAGGAGAAAAGCCTACGGAGATGGCTTCCTTGAGAGGAACTGTAAACATGAATAAGGTGACAAAGTCAACCTGAGATGACCACACAAATTAATAAATACCCTGAATCCTTCTCCTCTCTATCATCATTGTCCTGCCAGGGTTTGTTGTTAGCTGAATCCTACCAGGAAATAGATGGCAAAGAAATATATTGATGTAGTTCTTACATGTCAGTCTCCTGAGGCAGAGACTATGATGGAGAAGGCAAGACAAAGGATGTGGAGAATAAACAGATTTCTAGGATTCATATTTGAATAAGCTTCATTACTGCTTTTTCTTTTCTTTTTTTTTTTTTGTGGCAGCACACAATAGGAAGAACAAATAGTTAAAATGTGGTGGATGCACACCATGAAATTCTAGGCAGCAATCAGAAGGCAGACAAGATGCACAGTGAGTAAAAACGCAAATTTTAAAGTGAAAAAAATGTAAAGAAGATGGAGAGATCTAACACAATAACATTTATCTAAATTAAAAATACATGCATAACAGCAAAGGAAACCATAAACAAGATGAAAAGACAACCCTCAGAATGGGAGAAAATTTTTGCAAATGAAGTAACTGACAAAGGATTAATCTCCAAAATATACATGCAGCTCAGTATCAAAAAAACAAACCACCCAAACAACCCCAAAATGGGTAGAAGACCTGAAAATTTTTGCAAATGAAGTAACTGACAAAGGATTAATCTCCAAAATATACATGCAGCTCAGTATCAAAAAAACAAACCACCCAAACAACCCCAAAATGGGTAGAAGACCTAAATAGATATTTCTCCAAAGAAGACATACAGATTGCCAACAAACACATGAAAGGATGCTCAACATCACTAATCATTAGAGAAATGCAAATCAAAATTACCATGAGGTATCACCTCACACCAGTCAGAATGGCCATCATCAAAAAATCTACAAACAATAAATGCTGGAGAGGGTGTGGAGAAAAGGGAACCGTCTTGCACTGCACTGGTGGTGGGAATGTAAACTGATACAACCACTATGGAGAACAGTATGGAAGTTCCTTAAAAATCTACAAATAGAACTACCATACGACCCAGCAATTCCTCTACTGGGCATATACCCTGAGAAAACCATAATTCACAAAGTCATGTACCGCAATGTTCATTGCAGCTCTATTTACAACAGCCAGGACATGGAAGCAACCTAAGTGTCATGGATAAAGAAGATGTGGCACATATATACAATGGAATATTACTCAGCCATATAGAGAAACGGAAAGGTAAGCTGGGACGAAGTGAGAGAGTGGCATGGACATATATACCCTACCAAATGTAAAATAGGTAGCTAGTGGGAAGCAGCCTCATAGCACAGGGAGATCAGCTTGGTGCTTTGTGACCACCTAGAGGAGTGGGATAGGGAGGGTGGGAGGGAGACGCAAGAGAGAGGGGATATGGGGATATATGTATACATATAGCTGATTCATAGTTTGATATAGCAAAAACTAACACAACATTGTAAAGCAATTATACTCCAATAAATATGTTTAAAAAAATACATGCATACAGAAACCATCCACATTTTGTAAGACCACGTAAAATCAAAAAGATTCATATGAGGTAAATTATGAGGAAAAATAAGGAAAAAGGAGTAAATATAAAAATATGCGCATAGTACAAGAGAGGATTTTGCACACAACCACTGGTAATAATGATAATGTGCCATGAACTGAGGAGTATAATTAATTCAGTGAGAAAACATACTTGATAAATCCAAAAAAAAACAAGAAAAGAGGAAAACATTATGTTGGAAATAAATCTATCTTTGATTGTAACAAATATAAGATTACATAAAATATTATTAACTCTAAGAGAGGGATACTAATAATGAGAAAAATTTCAATTCTCCAGAAAAATGTAAAGATTCTAACATAGTATAGACTAATAACTTCTGAGCATACAAAGTAAAAATTAATAAAACAAGAGAAACTGACAAATTCATAATTGTACTGGTAGACTGTGACACATGTAATTATTGATTAAGCAGACATAATCATTAGTAATATGGAAGACGTAAACAGAAACATTTATAGATGATCAACACACACAGATATAACAATGCACCCTAAAATTTCAAAACACATATTAGTTTCAAGCTTACATAAAGGATTTCTCATTCTGGTAATAATGGTTCTCTTATTGTAGACCAACGCTGACAAAATATAAAAACTATCAGTCCAAAGACATTTAAGACACAGTAATGCAATGAAGATTTAATGGACAAATATCTTGGAGGAAGTGAAAAACAGCCCACTTCAGCTCCATTCATTCCCACTTTTATTCTCACCATGTTTGCTGATTTGCTAAAAGCACAACTTTCAGCAATCTTAAGGGGCTATGGAGCCAACAATTAGTGTAACTGATCCTTCCATAGAGGAAAAATCCTAATAAACGCCTCATGCTTTCAGCTGGAACTAATGAAAGGCTACATGCTAGGAGTAGAATTGAACCAGAAATAGAGCAGATCTCATAAGACTGAGGCTCAGGCTCTAAATATCTCCCTTCTAGGGGACAAGAAAACATCCAGAGAATCATATTACTGGTAAAACTTTTCTTACACCATGTAAGAAAAAATTACCCAAAATACTAGGTCATAAGACCATATGATCAAGCAAGATGAGAAACATGGTAGAAAAACACATGGAGGTCACCCAGATGTTGGAGTTATCACAAACAAAATATATTTATTTTGTCTAGTAAACAAACAAAAAAATAATTTGGAAAGTGTCATTTGATAACTTAAAACTATTTAAAAAATCAAATATGTATTCTTAAATGAATACATATAAAGTTGAAATAAAGTTTAAGGAACGTAGGAAGCAGGATTAAGACATCAGAGTAGGAAGACTCTGAGCTCATCTCCCCCAGTGGAACACAACAAAACTACAACAACATATAGAACAACTCAAATGATCTGAAGACTAACAGAACAGCTCTTCTACAACCAAGACTATAAAGATAGAACCTACATAGTATAGTAGGAAGGGAGGAGAAGCAATCTAGTTAGGACCCACACCTCTAGCAGGTGACCCAGAAGAGGAGGGGGATATTATAGACTCAGGGATCATCTCTAAGGAGCAAAGGGTTCAAGTCCCATATTGGGCATGCCAGCCCCGGGGTCCAGCATAAGGAAGAAAAGCCCCATTAGCTGGTTTGAAAACAGAGTGGGGCTTACCAGAGAGCTGTGAGAAACTGAGACTCCACTCTTGAATAGTGTATGGATGAACTTCCCAGCTCCCTGTCCCAGCACAGAGGCAGCAGACTGAAAACTGTCTGGTGCTCTGGCCAGCCTGCCAGGACTGCCACTGCACACCACACACAACCGGGACCAAGCTCCTGCCCCAGCCCCTCCTCTCTGGCACCATCACCATCGCATGCACACACAATAGAGGAAAATTGGAACAAACTCAGAAGTGCAGCTGTAACCCATTAGGCCCCAAACAAGCCTCAAACCAAGGCAGAAACAACCATCACCATCACACGTGTGCACGCACTGGGAAAAGAAGAGCCAGCTCAAAAGTGCAGCTCAAGGCCCTCAGGCCTCTTCCATGCCCCCAACCAAGGCAAAGACTCCTATTGCTCTGAAGCAAAGCCCAATTCCCTCAGGACTCCTGCTCCAGCCCCTCAGGCTCCACTCCACCTCCCAATAGGACAGAGACTGCCATTGAGCCTGGGAGAAGCCCAGGCACACACCTGGCTCTGGCTCTAGCCCATCCTACTCCAGCCATACCTCCCATCAAGGCAGTGGCTGCCAGAGCACACTGGGATATAATGTACCCCATCTCACTTCAGATCCAGCTCTCCCACCAAAGCCACTGGGCACACACAGACAGCACAGGGACTTTCCCTCACAAGGAGACACCTTCAAGACTGGGAAAGGCAACTGTTTTGCCTAATTTCATAGAGATAAACAGAAAAAGTAAAACAAAATAAGAAGATAGAGGAATATGTTCCCAACAAAAACCAAGATAAAAACTCCAGGGGGAAAAAATGAAACAGAGATAAATGATTTACCTGATAAAGAATTCAACACAATAGTAATAAAAATGCTCACTGAATTCAGGAAAGAATAGAGGAGCACACTGAAAATTTCAATGAAGAACTAGGAAAAATTTTTTAAAGAACCAATCAGAGCTGAAGAATACAATAAATAAAAATGCACTAGAAGGAATTAATAGCAGGTTGTGTGATACAGAACACACAAGCAACCAGGAAGATAGAAGAGTAAAAATCACCAAATCAGAACAATGAAATTTTAAGGAAGACAATTTAGATAATTTAAGGGACCTCTTAGACAACATCAAGCATATTAAAATTCATATTTTAGGGATCCTAGAAGGAAAAGAGAGAGAGAAGAGGGCAGAAAATGTATTTGATGAAATTATGGCTGAAAACTTATCTAACCTTCTTAACAGATATCCAGATCTAGGAAGCACAGAGAGTCCCAAACAAATGAATCCAAACGGATCCACACCAAAAATATCTTAATTAAAATCTCAAAAGTTAAGAACAAAGAGTTTTTTAAACAGCAAGAGAAAAACAGAGTCACACACAAGGGAACTCCCTAAGGCTATCAGCTGATTTTTCAGCAGAAACTTTTCAGACCAGAAGGAAGAGGCATGATGTAGTTAAAGTGCTGAAAAGAAAAAACAAACAACCTAGGATACTCTACACAGCAAAGCTATCATTCAGAATTGAAGGTAAGATAAAGAGTTTTCCTGACAAGTGAAAACTGAAAGAGGTCATCACCTCTACACTGGCCTTGCAAGAAAAGTTAAAGGGTCTTTTTTAAGTGAAAAACAAAACAAAACACAAAACACTATAACAAGAAATAGGAAAATACAGGAAGAGAAAAATCTCACTGGTAAAGCAAATATACAGTAAGGGCAGTGGATCAACTAGTTAAATAAGCCACTATAAAAGTTAAAAGGCAAAAACTATCAAATCAACCATAACTACAATAAACAGTTAAGAGGCATGATGACATAAAATATGATGTCAAAAACACAAAAGGTGGGGGGGAGTAAAAAACATAGATCTTTTAGAATGTGTTTGAACCTAAATGATTATCAGCTTAAAACAAGTAGACGTAGTGATAAGTTGATACATATGTACACCATGGTAACCACAAATAAAAAACTTAGATACATAAGAAATAAAGAGAAAAGAACCAGGAATAAAACACTAAAGAAAATCATCAAAGCACAAGGGAGGAGACCAAAATAATAGAAGAACAGAGAAGAATGGCTAAAACAACCAGAAAACAAGTAATAAAATGGTAGTAAGTACATACCTATCAATAATCATTTAAAGTGTCAATGGACTAAATGCTCCAATCAAAAGACATAGGGTAGCTAATTGGATTAAAAACAGACCTAACCATATGCTGCCTACAAGATACTCACTTCAGAGCTAAAGACACACACAGACCGAAAATGAAGGGATGGAAAAATATTCCATGAAAATGGAAATGAAAAGAAAGCTGGGGTAACAATACTCATGTCAGACAAAGCAGACTTTAAAACAGTCTATAATAAAAGACAAAGAAGAGCACTGCACACCGATAAAGGGGTCAATCCAAGAAAAGGACATAACATTCACTGACATATATGCACCTAATATGGGAACACCTAAATATATAAAGAAAATATTAAGAGACATAAACAGAGAAATTGACAGTAATTCAATAATATTATGGGACTTTAACACCCCACTTACATCAATGTATAGATCACCCAGACTTGAAGCAGTGGACTTAAATGACACATTAGATAAGATGAACTTAATAGATATCTACAGGACACTCCATTCAAAAACAGCAGAATACCAAGTGCACATGGAACTTTCTTCAGGATAGATCACATGCTAAACCACAAAACAAGACTCAATAAATTTAAGATTGAAATTATATCAAACATCTTTTCCAACCACAATGGTATAAAACTAGAAATAATTACAGGAGAGAAAATGGAAAAAACCACAAATGTGGAGACTAAACAACTTGCTACTAAAAAACCATTTGGTCAACAAAGAAATCAAAGGAAGACTCAGAAAATGCTTTGAGAAACTTTCCAAAATCTATGGGATGCAGCAAAAATAGTTCTAAGAGGGAATTTTTTATTGATACAGGCCTACATTAATAAGAAAAATCTCAAATAAACAACATAACTTTCCATTTAAAGGAATTAGATAGAGAAAGAAGAACAAACAAAGCCCAAAGTCAGCAGAAGGAAGAAGAAATAAATATCAGAGTGGAAATAAATAAAATAGAGACCAAAGGGGGGAAAAAAAAAATCAGTGAAACAAGAGCTGTTTTTTTTTAAAGATAAACAAAATTGATACATCTTTAAACACATTCACTAAGAAAAAAAGAGAGAGATCCCAAATAAATAAAACAGAAATGAAAGAGGAGCATTTACAGCTGATATCACAGAAATACAAACAATCCTAAGAGACTACTATAGGCAGTTATATGTCAACCAGTTGGACAACCTAAAATAAATGGATAAATTCTTAGACATATACAATCTTCCACGACTGAAACATGAAGAAATATAAAATTTGAACAGACAGATTACTAGTATTGAAATTGAATCAGCCATCAAAAAACTCCTAACAAAATCCAGGAAAGAATGGCTTCACAGGAAAATTCAAACAGACATGTAAAGAAAAGTTAATACCTATCCTTCTCAAACAATTCCAAAAAAACTGAAGATGAGGGAACACTTCCAAACCCATTCTACAAGGCCAGCAGTAACCTGATACAAAAACCAGATATATATTTTACACAAAAAGAAAATTACAGGCCAATATCACTGATGTGTCTATCATATAGATGCAAATATCAACAAAATATTAGCAAATAGAATTCAACAATAAATAAAAAGGATCATTATGATCAAGTGAGATTTACCCCAGGGATGTGAGGATGGTTCACTATCCTCAAATCAATCAATGTCATACACCATATTAAAGAAACAAACAATAAAAATCACATGATCATCTCAATAGATGCAGAAAAAAGCACTTGACAAAAATCAACATCCATTCATGACAAAAACTCTCAACAAAGTTGGTTTAGATGGAACATCTCTCAACATAAAAAAGGCCATTTATGAAAAACCCACAGCAACACCATACTCAGTGATGAAAAGCTGAAATCTTTTCCTCTAAAATCAGGAACAAGACAAGGATGCCCATTCCTGCCATTTCTATTTAACATAGTATTGAAAGTCCTAGCCACAGCAACCAGACAAGAAAAAGAAACAAAAGGCATCCAAATAGGAGAGGAAGAAGTAAACTTGTCTCTATTTGCAGATGACATGATACTATATTTAGAAAACCCTAAAGGCTCCACAAAAAAACTTTTAGAACTCATAAATGAATTTAGTAAAATTGCAGGATAAAAGATTAATAAACAGAAATTGATTGCATTTCTGTACACTAATAACGAACTATCAGAAAGAAAAATAAAGAAAGCAATCCCAGGACTTCCCTGGTGGTGCAGTTGTTAAGAATCCACCTGCCAATGCGGGGGACACTGGTTCGAACCGTGGTCCAGGAAGATCCCACATGTGGCAGAGCAACTAAGCTCACCACCACTACTGAGCCTGTGCTCTAGAGCCCACGAGCCACAACTACTGAGCCCATGCGCCACAACTACTGAAACCCGCGTGCCTACACCCCGTGCTCCCCAACAAGAGAAACCACCACAATGAGAAGCTTACACACCACAAGGAAGAGGAGCCCCTGCTCACCACAACTAGAGAAAGCCTGTGCGTGACAACGAAGACCCAACACAGCCAAAAATAAATAAATATTTTTTAATAGAAAAAAATAATGAAAAAAGGAAAGCAATCTCATTTACAACTGAATCACAAATAATAAAATACCTAGGAATAAATTTAAGCAAGGAAGTGAAAGACCTGTACTTTGTAACTATAAAACGTTGATGAAGGAAACTGAAAATGATACAAATAAATATAAGGATACCATGTATTCATGAATGGATGAATAATATTGTTTAAATGTCCATACTACTCAAACCATACTACTTAATGCAATCCTTATCAAAATACCAATTATATTTTTCACAGAAGAACAAATAATCCCTAAATTTGAATAGAACTATGAAAGACAGTGAATAGCCAAAGCAATCATGAGAAAAAAAGAAACAAAGCTGGAGGTATCAGGCTCCCTGATCTCAAATTACACTGTAAAACTATGGTAATCAAAACAATATGGCACTGGAACAAAAGCAGACATATAGATCAATGCAACAGAATTGAGAGCCCTGAAATAAACCCACACACATATAGTTAATTCATCTATGACAAATGAGGCAAGAATATACGATGGAGAAAAGAAAGTCTCTTCAGTATGTGTTGGAAAAACTGGACAGCTACATGTAAAATGAACTTAGAATATTTTCTCACACATATACAAAAATAAACCCAAAATGGATTAAAGGCCTAAATTTAAGAACAGGAACCATACAACTTCTAGAAGAAAACATAGGCAGTATGCCCTTTTATATTGGTCTTAGCAATATATATTTTGATCTGTCTCCTCAGGCAAGGAAAACAAAAGCAAAAATAAACAAATGGCACCTAATCAAACTTAAAACTTTTTGCAGAGCAAAGGAAATGATCAACAAAACCAAAAGGCAACCTACTGAATGGGAGAAAATATTTGCAAATGATATGTCTGATAAAGGGTTAATATCCAACATATATAAAGAACTCATATATTTCAACATCAAAAAAAAGCCCAAACCTAACAACCTGGCTTTATAAGTGGGCAGAAAACCTGAACATTTTCCTAAAGATATACAGATGGCCAATAGGCACATGAAAGGATGTTCAATATCATTAATTATAGGGGAAATGCAAATCAAACCCACAATGAGATATCACATCACATGTGTCAGAACAGCTATTATTTTTTTTAAATGGAAAGAAATAACAAGCACTGGCTAGGATGAGAAAAGGGAACCCTGCTACACTGTTGGTGGGAATATAAATTGGTGCAGCCACTATGGAAAGCAGTATGGAGGTTCCTTAAAAATTAAAAGTAGAACTACCATATGATCCAGCAATTCCACTCCTGGGTATTTCTGAAGAAAACAAAAATACAAATTCACAAAATATGCACTCCCATGTTCATAGCAGCATTATTTACCACAGCCAGTATATGGAAGCATTCATCAACAGAAGGATAGATAAAGAAGATGTGGTGTATACATTTAATTCTTTTTTATGGCTGAGTAATATTACATACACACACACACACAAACACAATGGAATATTATTCAGCCATAAAAAAAGAATTAAATTTTACCATTTATGACAAAATGGATAGACCTGGAGGGTTAGTGAAATAAGTCAAAGTAAAACAAATACTATATGTTTTCATTTATATGTAGAATCTAAAAATAAAACAAACAAACAAAACAGAAACACACTCATAGATACAGAGAACCAACTAGTGTTTACCAGAGGGGAGAAGTTTAGGGGGAGAGACACATAGGTGAAGGGGATTAAGAGGTACAAACTACTAGATATAAAATAAATAAGTTGTAACAATGTAATGTACATCACAGGTAACATAGCCAATATTTTGTAATAACTTTATATGGAGCATAATCTATAAAAATATTGACTCCGTATGTTGTACACCTGAAACTAATATAATATTGTAAGTCAACCATACTTCAATAAGAAAATAAAATTTAAAAAAATAATAAAGTTTAATGGATGTAGTTAACAACAGACTAGAAACAGTTGAAGGAAAACTAATGAAATTGAAGACAGGACAATAAGACTGAATCTTGAAGAGAAGAAAAGATGAAAATATTAAAAGAAACTTAGGAGTCATAGGATACATAATCAAAACTTCTACCATGACATAATTGGAACTCCAGAAGAGAGAGCAATGAAACAAACAATATCTGAAGATATAAAGGACAAAAATGATAAAATTCATCAAGGCATAGATCCAAGAAGTTCTACAAACCACTATAAACAAAGAAGAAAGAATGCATACTTATGTAGATCATAATAAAACTGGTGGAAATAAAAGAAAATTATTAAAAGTAGTCAAGAAATAATAAGTATTATCTTCAAATGACAAATAAGACTAAAAATTGATTTCTCAACAAAAAAAATGTAATTCAGAAGTCAGTGTAATGATATCTTCAGTTTCCCAGTAGAAAATAACTGCCAACCTAGTGAAAATATTCAACAAAATTAAGGCAAAATAAGAACATTTTCAGAAAAACAAAAACTGAGAAAATATATCATCAATAAACCCAAACAAAAAGAATTACTAAAAGGAATTCTTTAGGTAGAAGGAAAATGATTCAAGGGATGTATAGAGATGCTAAAAGAAATTAAGGGTAAAGAAAAGGTAAATATGTTAGTAAATCTAAATAAAAATAAATAATATTGCCTTTTAGAAATACATTTATAATCATAACTTGTACTGTACTTTAAAGTAACTTGTACTTTAAAGCAAGAAGCATATCTAGAAATAAAAAGGACATTTTACAATATAAAAAGATATATGTGTTATCATATATACGTAACATTCATCAAGGTGCAGATTTAAAAATTATGAACATATATATCATATTCAATAGCATGAAAATATATGATGCCCTCAGAAATATATCTAATAAAAGATGTGTATGGCATCTATAGAGAAACTTATAAAGCATTACTATAAGGCATTAGAGAATTAAATAATCTAGAAAATGTACTATAATCATGGATTGGATGACAGTATTATAAAAGTGGCACATTTCCCCAAATTAATCTATACAGTCAAAGTTATTTCCAATCAAGACACTTCAAATCAAAATCACAACTTTGGAGGAAACAGAATGAATGTCACAAGCTAATTTTATGAAGTATATCAAAGAACAAAAAATTATAAACAGACATTCTGAAGAATTAGAGAAAGGTGAGAAGATTTGATTCACAAGATAACAAAATGATACCTTTAAATAATGGCATTTTTGTATTAGTGCAAAGATGGACACATTTGACCATGAAGATCCCAAAAATAAGACACATGTTTATGGCAGAGCAGGTATTACAGATACCTGGGAAAAGAAAGAGACAATTTGATAAAATATACCTGCACATTTGGGTATCCATGTGTGGAATAAATATGAAATTGGACCCCTACCTGATACCATCCACAAATACTGTTTTCAGGTAAATTACAGCAAATGTAAAAGGCAAAATTTTGAAAGATGGTAAAATCTATTCATCAATTCAAGGAAGGGTGGGGTTTCTTAATCAAGGCACAAAAATAGACAGCAAAAGAGAAATAATGAGAAATTTGATGACTAAAGAATTTCTCTTCATCAAGACATCATATAATAAAAAGAAGAGCCACAAACTAGGAGTATTTGTGACATATTAGAACTCAGATATATAAAAACATCTACACATAAATAAAGAAAAAATAATGTAATAAAGAGAGTACTTAATACTCATCACCCCAAGTGTTGTAAAGGATGAAAAACAGCTAGAACAATTTATTTAGTGTTGGTGGGAGAACATATTCTTGAACAAAAAAATAAGCAAATTGCAAACAAACATAAATTCATTTATATGAAATCCAAAAATTTAGAAAATGAAGCCAAACATCATTTAGGGAAATACACATATGTAGTAAAACTATAAAGAAAAACAAAGTATAAGGTAATGATTAAAGTATAAGCCAGGTAGTGATTACCTCTAATGGATACACTGGGGAATTCAAAGATAATGGTTATACTCTTTTTTGTTAAACTTCGTTCAATATCTCATGGTTCTTGATATCTGACATCTGTCTTATAAATAATCCTTTGTAACTATTCAAATTGTAAGCTCAATTTTCAAGAAGAGTTTAGGTATTCTCCTAGACTGACTCTAAGTAGCCATAATAGTTTGCCAATAATTTCCCAGAAATGGTACACTGGCTCCACAGCCTAGACAGAATATTTCACAATATTTGGAACTCAGCAACTTCTGGCAACCAAAGCCTTTCTTTTTTAAATACAGGTTTTCAATAGTTATGTATTTTATACACATCAGTGTCTACATGTCAATCCCAACCTCCCAATTCAGCACACCACCACCACCCGCGCCCCACCCCGCTTTCCCCACTTGGTGTCCATACATTTGTTCTCTACACCAAAGCCCTTTTGTAAACTTATGTAGTGTATTGTTGGCAGGTTATAATGGCTAATCAAGAGGAAATCCTTCCAATGGATCTCGGAATGTCCAATAATTAGTCATGAATTATTATGGATTTTTTTTTTTTTTTTTTTTTTTTTTTTTTTTTGTGGTACACGGGCCTCCCTCTGCTGCGGCCTCTCCCGCTGTGGAGCACAGGCTCCGGACGCGCAGGCTCAGCGGCCATGGCTCACGGGCCCAGCCGCTCCGCGGCATGTGGGATCCTCCCAGACCGGAGCGCGAACCCGGTTCCCCTGCATCGGCAGGCGGACACGCAACCACTGCGCCACCAGGGAAGCCCTTATTATGGATTTTTAAAGAAATGTATTCACAAAGGAAGACAACCCTATCAGCACGGAGTAAATTCTAACACGGCACCCAAGAACCCAAACCCATGGGATATTATAGCCCTGCCTTATGGAGATGGATATGTGAATTGAATTTTATGAACTAAAGGTGGCTTCCTTTTAGCTAGCTTCTTAACAATGATCATAACTTAATTTTTCAATATTAAAACTCAGATGAGAAGCAATACTTTCTATATTAAAGTTTGTGCACCAGAAACTGGCTGAAGGCTTCCAGTGGAGGGCAGGCAGGAGTTCCTGACAAAGTGATATGACTTCACACCCTCCTGACCCCCAAAATATATTCTTTATAGCCTGCTGTTACCTCAAATTCTCATATCATGTTTAATATCTCTGGAAAGGTGACAATCATCCCTTAGAGAAAGAAGTTTATAAGGTCCTTTCCTGAGAGAAATAAATCATAGAGTGAGTCAAATGAAGACAAGAAAGAGGAAGGACTCAAGTCCAAAATCATCTGACTTCATGACTAAGGGCAGCAGGGAAACATACAGCATTTAAGTGGTGAAGGAGTTACCACAGAAGGGAGAGACAGGTGAAGAGAAGTTTATTCCAGCTTGCAAGGCAAATTTCACCTCACTATTTTATCACATTCCAACATTTCATAAAAATTCTTACAAACTCTACATTCACTGAGCTGAAAAGAGTGCAGTAGTGCAGAGGGAGAAGCAAACTATGTTTACCTTCAACAAAAATGTATGAACTAACTGCTAACAACCAGGATTTTGATTGAGTGGTAAAGGAAATGAGTTGTATTTTCTTAAATATTGTTTATTTACTTGACCTACAAAGGAATGTTTTGGTTTTTTTTTTTTCTTTTAGGTCTATGTGTTTCCATGAAAAGCTCAACCTGTAAAAATTTATCTGGAAACCAAGAAAGAAAATCAGCCCATCTGAATACGTAATTGCCCACATTTAACATAATTCTTTCTTCATAGTTGATGTAGGTGAAAGATGAAATAAACAGTATGAAACTGACTTTAAACTCTACTGCTAATACACAGACACTATAAAGCCTCTGTCTATATGGCAGTCACATGTGGCTATTGAGCACTTCACACATGGCTGCTATGACTGAGGAACTAAATTTTAAAATTAAATTTAAATTTAAATTTGAAAACTAACACTGAATTGCATTGTTGGAAAAAACTTTTAAGTATGCTTAGAATAATTCGAGTATGTGAATCTGCTTTTTCAACTTTAAATTTTATGTCATATACAAGTTAAGTATTTCTCATGAAAATTTAGCATCCAAAGTGAGATGTACTTTAAGTACACACTGGATTTCATAAATTTTGTACAAAAAAAAGCATGAAATAAATCATTACCAATTTTTAAATTGATACATGTTGAAATGATGGTATTTTTGATATTTGGGATCAAGTAAAATATATATATTACTAAAATTAATTCCACTGATTACTTTTTACCTTTTGTAATGTGGCTCCAGGAGAAATGTAAATGTCATGTGTGCCCCCTGCTATATTTCTGTTGGACAGTACAGCTGTGAAGGACAAATTTGGTAGTGTAGAATACGTAGAACACATTTAAGCCTGGGCTCCTTCAGTTTGTACTTATGTGAACAATTCACTTAACCTCTTTGAACTTTATTTTTTATGTAAATCAAGGTAATAATGTTGAGCAAACAAGACTGTTATAAGGCCTAAATACCTTATGTAAAGGCCTTTAGAAAACCCCAAAGTACTGGGCAGATGCCACTTATTTTCTTTTTCAACAAGTGCACATTTGAATTGCAAGCTAAATGAAAGTTAAGAGTTAGTCAACCTTCGATTTAATCACTGTGAAAAGCAAGATTGGCCCTAAGCTGTAAAACTCTATGCCAAGAAGTTTCCAAAATGCCAAGAACCTATTTTATAGCAGAAGTCCAAAGTGCTGATTTTTAAGGTAGAAAAAGTCAGTTTCTTTAATATTTGGGCCACCCTACTGGTTGCCTTTAACACTTTAAAGCTATTGCCTGTAATCCACTTTAGTAAATTTGTTTTATTGGTGAGTTGAACAGAAAAACAGCAGAGTAGAGTATAAGGCATTGAGGACTTCTGGTAGGTGCCAAAGTGAATCAGGTCCTGTTTTTTTCTCAGAACAGGCACAGGAGAGGAACTATATGTACAATAAACAGAACTAAATAGTAGTTTCATTCATCTTATTTAACAGATTAATCTCCACTGGAAGAGTGGGCTGGTAAAATATTGGTGTAGAATGGAAAAATTTGAAAAAAAGGCACAAGGCTATTCTAAATATTAAGACAGAGGTGACTGAAAATAACTTCTGAGCAGGCTGCATTTTACAGAAAGCCTCACTTTCATGGTGATGTGGAAATAGCTAGCTCTCTTGCATACTGTAATCAATTTACATAAGTCATATTATCTCTGTTAATCAATGACATAACAATAAATTGATTTAAGTGGCGCCATTTTGCATTGCAAAACCTTGGTCAACAATGACAACAACAATAGCCTGAGTGAAGGACTTTATTTCCAGCAGCTTCCTTACCAAATGCATTCTACTGCCAATCCTTGAGTTTTGTCCAAATTCTACAGTGTAGACCGAAATTATTTACTATAGAAAAGGAACTTGCCCTACTTGGCTTACATTATATCTTATTATGTGTACTCCTTCTTTCCAAGAATAGTTAACTCTTTTCTTATCAAATGGAAAATTCACAGCCGAAGCTCTTCGAGAGTGATGACCTTCACTATTTTATCATATTTTTGAATGATTCTGAGGTTACAAGTAGATTTGAGTTACAAGATTTCAGCAAAAAACTCCCTCACTCTTTTGGTAATATTGGAAATATAATTCTTGACCACTCACTTCTAGTTTCCTAGAACACCATAAACCCCTTGGACAGCCAGAGGCTAACCCACTATAATTCTCTTCTCTGCCCTTTTTGCTAAGCACTGATGTTTGTGCCTTACCTAGTTTCCTGTCTAGTGAGATTATTCATGTGGTTTCTATGTTAAGCATAGGTGGAAACTCTGTGACTTTTGAGTGCTCTTTCTTTGGAAGCAAGTCACAATGTAAGGAAAAGGAAAAAATTTCACAAAATTAGTATGATAAATAAAATGGTTCACTTTTTAAAGTTATCATTTAGGAAGAAAAAATATAAAATTTCCAGAAAAAGATTTAAGCATTTTGTTTTCATTTTTAACAGTAGTGCTAATAGTGAACATTTATTGGACATCACGTCAAGTGCCAAAGATGAGTTCTCTTTGATTCTCACGACCTTCTTAGAATATAGGTACTACTATGGTATAGACTTCAAGGGCTCTCTGCAACCTAAAGAGATTAAAATCTCACATGATTGCTGTGTGGGAGAATCCATTCTTCAGTCATTCAGGCACCCAGGATGATAGAGGTTCCATCTTTACCGGTTCTTCTAAATCTCTAGTCTTGGGGAAGGGAACACAGTGATTCTGCACTGGCTTTTTAAGCTTCCATCTTGAAATGATACACAGTTCTACTCACATTTCATTAGCTAACACAAATTACATGACTACATCCAACTTCAAAAGGAGAGACAAAATGAAATTCTGCCTTGTGCCCAGAATAAGAACTGGAACCATTGTAAACAGCATTAGTGACCACCACACATATTAAAGATATGCTACCTAAGTGATTTTGTTCTGGTCTAGGCTTTATATGGACACAATTTAATATTAAATACCTTATGTTTCACCTGTAACCACATCCCAATTCCTATAATTTACTTATTGACATACGTTATACTTTCAATGTAGAGATAAAATTGCCCTAAGAAAATGTCTATAACTTGGAGTACAATAATAAACACTTATCTTGAAAATCCCTCTTTATTTTTCCCTCTTTATTTTCAATCCATAGTTGAAACAGAGACTTGCAGATGCTTGTAATAACCCATATTACCCCACTTTTCTCCCTGAATATCCTTTCCAAATAGATTATTCTGCATCATAAATAGCCTTCAAGTTGCTGTTCTTATGCTTCACCTACATCTTAAAAATAATTTTAAAAATTAAGAATTTCAGTCCCTCTCCTTAGTTCCTTTACTCCCTGTTTCCATACATAACCAACTAGCTTCTTTTCTTTTCTCTCTTCTTTCCTTTCTTTGGAGTTATGTGCCACCTAGGAATTGTTGCATAAGGGAGGTAGAGATTCCTGTGAGTGATATTTAGGTGTGGTTCTGACTTGACCTTGACATATTAATTCACATTAATAGCTTTAAACCTTTATATTTTCTAGTAAATTTTTATTCACATGTTTAATAATTTCCTCTTCTATAGTTGTAAAAATATTTCACATCCTACAGTGTTTTGGCTGGCATTGTGTAATCCTTCTCTCCACATTCTTCCCATGATAACACCATAAAATATTTTAAGTGTCCTCTATGATATTTTATTCATTCTATTGAAACCTGAGAGAATATGAACATAACATATGGGCAATGACTAGAATGGTTAGAGAATAAATAATTCAGAAAATAAATATAAAATCCGGTAAGGTTAAACTTTGTTCTTTTGTGTGGTGAAACACTAAAAACAGTTCGAGTTATTTTGTATGGTGTCTGGCCGCAATAAAAAAAAAAAAAAAAATGCTCTAAAGGAAAAAGAAATAGAAATATGAAAAAACAACCAAAATAAACTCTTTTAAATTTTGTTTCTTCCAGTTTTCTTAGCATTTTATTCTGATTTCATGATAATTATCTAATTATTTGATTAAAAAATGATTCCATTAGTCAACAAATTTTGATTGTTTCCCTGTTATAAGCTACATATAGATCTTTTCTACTAGAAATGATTTAAAAGATGATGTGACCATCACTGCATTTTAAGGATAAAGCTCTTTATTTAATTACATTTTTAAATGCAACAAATAATTTCATCACTAGTCTAAAAACATGATGAAAACAACTTGTGAGAAACTTATGTTGACATCCTATATCTTAACTGGAAAGTTGTTCCAGAATATAAAACACTGATTTTTCTTTTATTAGTCTTCTTTGTCATCAGAAGTGATGTCAATGTAAGTAATATGATTTTTAGTACTTTATTAGTAATTTTATGAGTACAATTAACTGTGCCTGATTAAAATCTATTTGGCCTGACACTAAATTTTAAGAAAACCTCTAAGCATATAAGTAGATATATATAAAAGAGCTGAATTTTAGTATTTGTGTTATTTAGATTATATTCTAAAATGTATCTTGGTGTATATTAACATATAAATTTTAAAAAATAAGATGATCTACATTAATCCAAATCTACAATAATTGTTATATTTCACTTGACATTTATCAATTTTTCTTTTCCCCCTCAACTGAAAAGTCTGGGAAGAATAATAACACTCTCGAGAAATTTTTTTTTAACATCTTTATTGCAGTATAATTGCTTTACAATGGTGTGTTAGTTAATACTGTATAACAAAGTTCATCAGCTATACGTATATATATCCCCATATCCCCACCCTATTGCATCTCCCTCCCACCCTCCCTATCCCACCCCTCTAGGTGGTCACAGAGCACCGAGCTGGTCTCCCTGTGCTATGTGGCTGCTTCCCACTAGCTATCTATTTTACATTTGGTAGTGTATATATGTCCATGCCACTCTCTCACTTCATCCCAGCTTACCCTTCCCCTTACCTGTGTCCTCAAGTCCATTCTCTACACCTGTGTCTTTATTCCTGTCCTATCCCTGGTTCTTCAGAACCATGTGTTTTTTTTTAGATTCCATATATATGTGTTAGCATACGGTATTTGTTTTTCTCCTTCTGACTTACTTCACTCTGTATGACAGACTCCAGGTCTATCCACCTCATTACAAATAACTCAGTTTCATTTCTTTTTATGGCTGAGTAATATTCCATTGTATATACGTGCCACGTCTTCTTTATCCATTCATCTGTCAATGGACACTTAGGTTGCTTCCATGTCCTGGCTATTGTAAATAGTGCTGCAATGAACACTGCGGTGCATGACTCTTTTTGAATTACGGTTTTCTCAGGATAAATGCCCAGTAGTGGGATTACTGGGTCGTACGGTAGTTCTATTTTTAGATTTTTTTAAGAACCTCCATACTGTTCTCCATAGTGGCTGTATCAGTTTACATTCCCACCACCAGTGCAGTGCAAGACGGTTCCCTTTTCTCCACACCCTCTCCAGCATTTATTGTTTGTAGATTTTTTGATGATGGCCATTCTGACTGGTGTGAGGTGATACCTCATGGTAATTTTGATTTGCATTTCTCTAATGATTAGTGATGTTGAGCATCCTTTCATGTGTTTGTTGGCAATCTGTATATCTTCTTTGGAGAAATGTCTATTTAGGTCTTCTGCCCATTTTTGGATTGGGGTCTTTGTTTTTTCGATATTGAGCTGCAAGAGCTGCTTGTATATTTGGGAGATTAATCCATTGTCAGTTGCTTCATTTGCAAATATTTTGGCCCATTCTGAGGGTTGTCTTTTCATCTTGCTTATGGTTTCCTTGGCTGTGCAAAAGCTTTTAAGTTTCATTAGGTCCCATTTGTTTATTTTTGTTTTTATTTCCATTTCTCTAGGAGGTGGGTCAAAAAGGATCTTGCTGTGATTTATGTCATAGTGTGTTCTGCCTATGTTTTCCTCTAAGAGTTTGATAGTGTGTGGCCTTACATTTAGGTCTTTAATCCATTTTGAGTTTATTTTTGTGTATGGTGTTAGGGAGTGTTCTAATTTCATTCTTTTACATGTAGCTGTCCAGTTTTCCCAGCACCACTTATTGAAGAGGCTGTCTTTTCTCCACTGTATATTCTTGCCTCCTTTATCAAAGATAAGGTGACCATATGTGTGTGGGTTTAACTCTGGGCTTTCTATCCCGTTCCATTGATCTATATTTCTGTTTTGGTGCTGGTACCATACTGTCTTGATTATTATAGCTTTGTAATATAGTCTGAAATCCTGGAGCCTGATTCCTCCAGCTCCGTTTTTCTTTCTCAAGATTGTTTGGGCTATTCGGGGTCTTTTGTGTTTCCATACAAATTGTGAAATCTTTTGTTCTAGTTCTGTGAAAAATGCCATTGTAGTTTGATAGGGATTGCATTGAATCTGTACATTGCTTTGGTGTTTCCTTAATTTCTCTTTCAGATTTTTCATCATTACTGTATAGGAATGGAAGAGATTTCTGTGCATTAATTTTGTATCCTGCTACTTTACCAAATCATTGATTTGCTCTAGTGGTTTTCTGGTAGCGTCTTCAGGATTCTCTATGTATAGTATCATATCATCTGGAAACAGTGACAGTTTTACTTCTTTTCTGATTTGGATTCCTTTTATTTCTTTTTCTTTTCTGATTGCTGTGGGTAAACCTTCCAAAACTATGTTGAATAATAGTGGTGAGTGTGGGCAACTTTGTCTTGTTCCTGATCTTAGTGGAAATGGTTTCAGTTGTTCACCACTGAGAACGGTGTTGGCTGTGGGTTTGTCATATATGGCCTTTATTATGTTGAGGTATTCCCTCTATGTCTACTTTCTGGAGAGCTTTTATCATAAATTAGTGTTGAATTTCGTTGAAAGCTTTTTCTGCATCTATTGAGATGATCATATGGTTTTTCTCTTTCAGTTTGTTAATATGGTTTGTCACATTGACCGATTTGCGTATACTGAGGAATCTTTGCACTCCTGGGATAAACCCCACTTGATCATGGTGTATGATCCTTTTAATGTGCTGTTGGATTCTGTTTGCTAGTATTTTGGTGAGGATTTTTGCATCTATGTTCATTAGCATTTTGCTGAGGATTTCTGCATCTATGTTCATCAGTGATATTGGCCTGTAGTTTTCTTCTTTTGTGGCATCTTTGTCTGGTTTTGGTATCAGGGTAATGGTGGCCTCATAGAATGCGTTTGGGAGTGTTCTTCCCTCTGCTATATTTTGGAAGAGTTTGAGAAGGATAGGTGTTAGCTCTTCTCTAAATGTTTGATAGAATTCACCTGTGAAGCCATCTGGTCCTAGGCTTTTGTTTGTTGGAGGATTTTTAATCACAGTTTTAATGTCAGTGCTTGTGATTGGTCTGTTTATATTTTCTGTTTCTTCCTGCTTCAGTCTCAGAAGGTTGTGCTTTTCTAAGAATTTGTCCAAGGCTTCAAGTAATTGTACTATTCTATTTACTGAGTATATGAACCAAGCAGAATCTTTTCCAAATAGCTTTGTGCAATCTTTGAAACCTAATCAATTTAAATTTTTTCTCTCTAAATTAATTAGGTTTCTCTTTCCAAAATACATTTGTTCCTGTCTTCGTCCAGTGATTGCATCATTTACAAGGTTGATTACAGGAAGATCATAGGGTTTGAGGAAATATTCTTAGCAACATTGCAGATGGAGCCACACATTTCCCTTTTCCAGAACTGAACATGATTCTACTTTGGTCATGCAGGATTTCCAGCATTTACTAATTGCTCAAAAATGTCCTTCAAATGCTTAGTAAATTTCCCAGAATCCATGTTAGTTCCCATATGAACTATCAGAGTCATGAATGCCTCAGGATACCCTAAGGGTGTTAGTGGTTACTGGCTTGAGAGTGAACTTGCAAGATGCCATCAGGCAAATGGCTATTTCTCTCCATGGCTTTGGATCAGAATCCTAGAACCCTCGGAAAAACAATGCTAACCTCTGTGCTAAAGAATGCTAACCTCTGTGCTAAAGAATGCTAAAATGAAAAAGTAATATACTTTTGGCACTTGAATAATTCTTTCTGAGAGTTTGACCAGATAAATCATAGAGGGAAAGCTGTAATATATTTCACAGGCAAACTTTAGTATAAACAGAGATTGGCTTTGTACTCTTTCTTAAGTATACTTATATCATTACAAAGGAAGTTCAAAATTATATTCAAAGATTTAGATTTAAATAATTACTAGGGGACAAGTGAAAGAAAATGTTAATATTTTTCAAATAACAAATACATTGTCATTATGGTATATTCCTTTTGTTCAGCATTCTTGAATATCCTTAAGTAGATAAATGATAGATACAGAGATACTTAGATACATAGACACGTACATGGACAAATTATTTTTTGGCTTTTGACAACTGAGATATATATATAACTCTGATAAATTCAGGAACTCTTTTAAAGCTCTAATTTATAGTTCTGAAATAAATTGATAAGATCAACTGAGCTTCCTAGGGTACCAAAAAATATTCTAGCTCATTCATTTCAGCATGGTTAATTAAGTTAGCTATGTGAACAAAATCCATGTCTCATATTAAACCCCATATCTATATTTAGGGAACTTGAAATAAGATACTCCTCTGGAAGCTTAACAAAAATAAAAACAACGCCTTGCTCTCTGCAGAAAAATAGGTGGAGGCCAGACCTTTAAGAGGTTTCACAGAAATCAACAAATAACTAGAATATCTGCTGTAAATATATGTTTGAATATAAAATAGTTTGGCAGGTAAGAATGTTACTTTGTTTAGGATAAACTTAGTTTCAAATAGCCCTGAGAGGTGACAGGTAGGAAGGCAGATAGACAGAAAGACAGACAGAGAGTGGAAATGATTTCTGTTAAAATTCCCAGAAGAACTCATTAAAAGTAATTTTCAAGGTATAGGGATGATAAAGGGGATGCAAAATTTAATTTGTAACATTGACAGACTAATAAGAGTTAATATATTCTTGACTTATCAGACTATTTGGTGTTAAAATTCCTGGAAGAAAAGACACAAGCCTCCCCTGGAACTTATCTCTACCTTAAAACATGGGAGGGCTTCCCTGGTGACGCAGTGGTTGCGCGTCCGCCTGCCGATGCAGGGGAACCGGGTTCGCGCCCGGGTCTGGGAGGATCCCACATGCCGCGGAGCGGCTGGGCCCGTGAGCCATGGCCAATGAGCCTGCGCGTCCGGAGCCTGTGCTCCGCAACGGGAGAGGCCACCGCAGAGGGAGGCCCGCATACCACAAAAAAAAAAAAAAAAAAAAAAAAAAAATGGGAAGTCCAAGAGATCCAACTGAAACTAGCTTCACCGAAAAATATAGTAGAGGTGGGAATGAGTCAGTAAACTCAGAGAGTAATAGAATAAGCATGAAGTTGGGGCTTTCCAAGGGAAATGCATATTGATTTATTATTTTTTCTAAATTTTCAAAATAAGATTTTATAGAATAGTAAGATAAGAAATAGGAAAATCCCAGCTACAGTTTAACAATGGTTTTCTATGATCCCTGGGCTTTCCTAGGTATAATATCTAGTCACATTGATATCACATCCCCACTGTAACTCTATAAATTGGGTATTATTGTGTCCATTTTAGTGTTTAAAAGAAATTCTCAGTTTTCCATATACAAGTGTATTTCAAATTTGTAGGCATATAAGAACTAACAATTGATAAAAATCCAGATTCCAGGCCTCTTCTCTGCTGAAGTCTAATTCAGTAGGTCTGGGATGGAGATTGAAAATCTGCATTTTAAATACATATCTACAAAGATTTTTTTTTTAGAGGCAGCCAATTTGGGGAACACTGCTTTCCACTTAGATTCTCTATGAAAGAAATGAGCAGATCTTGAGTTTAAGAGACAGTCAAGATAAATTGTGAGAAAAATATGCATATTTGTCTGTTTTAGAAGACAATTTTATCATGTTATAAGTGAATGAACAAAAATCACTTTTTGTTTAATTGTACATGCATATAGGACAAAGGCACTTTTAGAGTTGTGTTAACATGGCAACTGTGGCAATGTAGAGATGATCGATGTAGTCATTAAAAATAACTCATGACTAGCTAGCATAAGCACAGTATTATATGAAGCCAAGATAAGCATTCAACCTAGCAACAGGTTGAATGAGGGGACAGAACAGGTTTACAAGAAGTGGTTGCTCCCTTCCAGGGACTTAAAACAATTTAAGGCAGCAAATATACATACACATGAAAATTATTAGGTAAAAGTAACCTTCTTGCACAGAATATTAATTTTATGACTAGATAATCTACTTAATGAAGACATTTCACAAACAACATGCATTCATCTCTAATGTAGGCAGAAGCTGTGGTGGAAGGGCCTCCTAGAAAAGTGACGTTGACTTACAGCCTTGAAACACAGGCAGGTATGTATGTTGGAGGGGAAAAAGGAGATCATACAGGACTGCAAAAAGAGCATGGTGCCGAGGCCTGGTGAGGGGACCAACATGAGTTGAATGTGTGCTTAACTAGGATAAAAATTCTTAATAGCTTTAATCTTCACTTGAGAGATCTTTGGAAGAACTCTACAGGGTTTCCTTGCCATTGCACATCATCTTAAACTGCATACTCATTCATTCATTTTAAAAATGTGATCAGTGGGCCTTGTATAGATAAAGTTTTAATATTATAAATCATTCCATGCCAGCTATTATGAAGCACTATTATCTTCTTTAAATTATGTGTCTAGTCATATTTACTTCTTCTCCCACAAAGACAGTTGGGTGATAATTTTTTAAACAAAATTATTATTAAAAACGAAAACACTTTTGTCTTCTCACCATAGCTCATCTAATATGCCCTAAGTCCCCCACATACAAATGAGTTCTGTTCCAAGACCACATCTGTAAGTCCAACAAAGTTAACCTAGGTACCCAACTAACAAAATGAGCTACATAGTACTGTACTATAATAGGTTTATAATGCTTTTCACACAAATAATAAGTGCATAAAAAACAAAACAAAAAACAAAACAAAAAAGTGCATAAAAAACAAACAAAAAAACAAAAAAATAAAGAAAACATTTTTAATCTTACAGTACTTTGAAAAGTACAGTTGTATAGTACAACAGCTGGCATACAGGGGCTGGCACGTACCTTTGCGTCTTTGAAAGTCCACAATTTGAAGGTTCGTACGTAGGGGACTTACTGTATTATGCTTTCAGAGTCATAATTAAAGCTCAGTAGACTGCAAGACACCAGCCCCCAAAATCCAGAAGTGCAGAAAAATGTAACTTTCTTTACACTGCTCCTTTTATTTTAAAAAAATAAGGTAATTTTAATTGCTAATGGAGACTTATTTAGCAGATAAATGCTTTCAGTGATCTGACTCAGACTTATGGCTTCATGTTGTCTCCTTCACTGAGGCTGGATGACGGCTGAAGGAAAAAAAATTCCTGTTACCCTCATGAAGTTGAATAGGCTCTTCAATCAGGTTTTCTTTTATTCATAACACTTATCTCTAGTTTGATTCCAAATGGTTTTATTTCTTGTTTTAAACTCATGTGCTTGAAAATTATTAGTTTCAGCTGCACTACAAATTTAGGCAAGGGCTGATGGTATCTGCATGTAATGGATACCCTCTCAGAGTTCAGCAGTATGTACCCCTAACAGAGATAAACAGGAAATGTTTTATCAGTGGCATTTCTATCAGACTAAGAGGATCAGAGTATATAATAGTTATTATCTAATAGGCACTTTTCCTTTACAGAAAAAGAAAGTCACTAGATATAGTAAATGATCTTTTTCATCGCTTACCACCTTCTGAGCACTTGTTTTTATTACCTCTTTACACTACCATTACAAGCACAAGTACGACGCCAGTGATGAAATAATCTTTTCTCCCAGCTCCTCCATACACCGCTCCTTACACTGCACATCATAACTGTGGTCAATAGAACTTACTCAAGAGCCACATGACAACTGAGAGAAGAGAGACCTCTTTATGGTATCAGATAATGCAAGTGAGCCCTCTGGCTCCCTGTATCATGTCCCCAGTTCCAACTCTGATTTCAGCCTCAGCTGGGACGAACAGCACTGTGTAAGTTCCCACTGATGGTCACTCTTCTCAAGCATGCTCCACATATCTTTCTACGTTCTGCCCAGAACATGCTTCAACACTATGAGGTCCACTTACCCCTCATACAAACACAACCCAAAAGTACTGGGTTAATACTCCAGTGGCAACTCTAAACTATTGCAGGACAGGAGCCAGTGGGTAAAGGCTCCTGCCTCCTGCCCTTGAGGTTGGCAATTTAGGAAATTCAGGTAGACATTCTGTCTACTTCTCAGGACAACTTGATGGAATCAAGAGAATGTTGTACAAGCAAAAGCAGCTACCTCAGTTATACACCTGCAGGCTAACTTCATTACCTCCCTTCATCACCTTCTCCTTTACCCCCGCCTCCTAGATCACCTCTTGTATAAACTATTTGCATCCAGGTCCTTGTTTCAAGCTTCACTTTCAAGGAAACACACAACTAAGACACTTAACTTTGTTTACTACCTGTTCTTGCTTTAGAGCAAGGACCCATGAAATTTTTCTCTAAAGGGACAGGTTGTAAATGTTTGTAGTACATATGGTCTTTGTTGCTGCTGCTCACTTCTGCCATTTTAGAGTGAAAATAGCCATTGGCAATACACAGTGAATGGGCCTGACTGAATTTCAATAAAACTTTATTTATAAAAACTGGTGGTGGGCCTGATTTGGCCTATGACGCATGGATCACTGTCCCTGTGAATCTCATAAATTCTTCTTGTAATGCTTTAGGATATGCTTAGATCTCCCTGAGCTTCAGTATCCTAGCGATAATAAATGATGAGATTCATAATTGTCTTTTATTAAAATTATTATGTAAAAGGCACTATTCCTAACAGGTGTTTTACACACATTATCATGTTTTATTTCCAACATTTTTATTTCATGTGTGAAGAAACTGAATCTCAGAAAAGCTGTGTTAGTCATTCATGCTGTTCGGAGTTGCAATTCTCTGCCTTCTAAATACATGATTGGGTTGCAGCTCCTGGTCCTCTTTCTAGTAAAGTGAGGCCATCTAATTATTTTCAGGCCATGCGTTATGAGATTTAATTGATGCCAAAGGATCCTCCAGAGCTCTTTTCCCTTTGTGACAACTATTGACAAGTTCCAGATATTAAGTCTCAGCTTGAGGATGACCTGATGCAACAAACACCCAAAAAGGGAGAAATACAGCTGAAATTTTGGAAGTTGTTTGTTACCATTTCATATCTTAGCCATCTTGTCTAAAACAGAAACTAAGTAACTTGAGAATGACAACAGATAGTAAGTGGCATAAACAAAATTTGAATATAGGTCTTCAGACTCCAAGACTTGATTTCTTCCTGCTATACCTCCCTCACTATGTATATGTCTGTTCCTGCACATTAAAAAAAAAAAAAAGCAAAAACAAAAACATGTTAAGGCAACTCCTTCCTGCAGTGGAAACCACTGTAATGAGTCAAAGACCTTCTTTCTTAGCTGAGTTCAAAACGCAAGAAAAGAGGAAAATCTGGAAAAGAATGAGCAAAAACAAACACTGATTCCAGAAAAAAAATGTCAGGTATATTATATTCAGGGTCCTGCCATCTCTTTCCTACTTTGACCCACAGTTCTTATACACAAAACGTTCTGGGACATCTGTCCAATCAAGGAGATATACTTTTCTGAGCTAACTATTCCCCATTTCTCTCCAGTGAGCATGGGGACTCCCTACTCTGTGACCAGACTATTTCGAATGGACCATGGATGGACCCCTGATTCAATTTGGGACAATCAGCTCGTCTTCCCAGGGAAACTGGAATCTGGGCTGACCCACTGAAGTCAATCTTTCCACTGCACTGAGCCCATGACCTTACAATTCTGAGACTGTGAAGTAGCAGCCTTCATCATGCCATCTGAACTAAGGTCTTCCGAGAGAGAAACATAAGCAGAAATGCAGAAAGGAGCTGAGAGAAAGATACACAGAGAGTCTTCACAGCATCTGAGGTCTTTGTTCCAGGTCTAGCTGCTCTCCTGACACTGAGGCTAATGAGATTTTCCTCAAGTCTGGTAATAAATTCTTTCAGTTTGCTTAAACCACATTAATTTTTTTATTATTATTTGCAATCAGACTCTTAAAAAATACAACTCCCAGCCAACGAGCACTTTTTCACAACTGCTCAAAAATTTAATGTTAACGAATGCGTTACATCTTCTAGTAAAAATAATCGACCTCAATGGCTTCCTCAAAAAGACTGATAAAATATTTCAGTCTTAAGTATCTTATAGGAGAACCATTAAAAATAAATAAATATTTGATTGCAGAATCTGAGTATAAGTTGAGATATTTTAATCAATTACATTTCCAATACTCTTCAAATTAACCTCACACCCTGTCTCACATCACACTAGTGTTAACACAGTACATGTTTCCCAACTCCAGGATTAGAAAATAAGTACTTTTTAATGCAAATAGGAAAACTGAGTAAAAGTTTAAATTTTACTATCACAATTTATCTCCTTTTAACTAGAAAAACAAGAAGAGAATAATTAATTCAGTGTTTTCGTTTTCAACATATGGTCAGTCCTCTTGGATTAACATTTCCAAAAATACATTTTAAAACACAAAGTATTCTTGCTAAAATAAATTATTCAAACTAAACAAATATCTCATTTTTTTCTGACAGACAAAGGAATGTTATATTATATGGTAATGTCAGTAGCAAATAACATGATTCTATAAATGTATAGACTAGCTCACTTTTCATCATTTACTATATAAATAGAAAAAAATGTTTAGTTTTAAAAAGGAAAAAAATAAACAGCTATTTCAGAAATAAATCATTTAATCCTTTGATTAAACCATAAACATAAAATAAATATATGTGGTCTGCATCAAAATTTCCTGAAATTCAGGAGGCTAAACTGAATTAATATTATTTGTTGCCTCAGGAGTTGCAACTGGCTGCCTTGGTATATATATATATATATATATATATATATATATAGCTATATATCTTCTGGACTGTGATATAAAACAAAATTTGAGAAAATAAGACATTTGTTTACTGCCTGAATATTTACAGAGTGGGAAATTTTAGCATCAATAACATTTTCAGAAATGCTAATGTTCATTTGGGCTTAGTTTATTCTAAAATAACTGCAATGAGAGGCTAATTATAATTTTATATTATATCATCCTATATTAAACCAAATGATATTGTTTTTATTCTTCTTATTCTTTTATGCCTTTTAATCCTATTTTTAAATTTTGCATCGGCAGGCAGACTCTCAACCACTGTGCCACCAGGGAAGCCCAGAAACATATTTTTGAACAGATTTTTCTACAGAGATTTTACACAAATAATAAAAATTTTCATAACATTGCATACTCTAAAACTTTGTAAGTGATCTGTTTTCATTCAAATATTGGAATATTTACAATAAGGCAGACCTTGATTGTTTAATGTTTAATTTTCAGCAGAATTTAATTTCGCATTAGTACAAATAAGTCTTTTAATGACATAACACTATAGAACTAGAATTTCTAATATATCAATTCATTTTTATAATCACACTTTGGAGAAAACTGTGGAAACATTAAACTGCTCACATAAGATTTTCAAAGAAGTAACTACAAAATGAAAAGTAAAATGAGCAGTGCCATCTGGCTGGCTAATTTATTTAAAATATGATAACTGTAAACCCAGGTAAACCTACAACCAAGATTACTCTACCCAGCAAGGATCTCATTCAGATTCGAAAGAGAAATTAAAACCTTCACAGACAAGCAAAAGCTAAGAGAATTCAGCACCACCAAACCAGCTCTACAACAAATGCTAAAGGAACTTCTCTAGGCAGGAAACACAAGAGAAGGAAAAGACTTACAATAACAAATCCATAACAATTAAGAAAATGGTAAGAACATACATATCGATAACTACCTTAAATGTAAATGGATTAAATGCTCTGACCAGAAGACATAGACTGGCTGAATGCATACAAAAACAAGACCTGTACATATGCTGTCTACGAGAGACCCACTTCAGACCTAGGGACAAATACAGACTGAAAGTGAGGGGACAGAACAAGATATTCCATGCAAATGGAAATAAAAGAAAGCTAGAGTAGCAATTCTCATATCATACAAAATAGACTTTAAAATAAAGACTATTACTAGAGAAAAAGAAAGACACTACATAATGATCAAGGGATCAATCCAAGAAGACATAACAATTGTAAATATTTATGCCCCATGATCAAGGGATCAATCCAAGAAGACATAACAATTGTAAATATTTATGCACCCAACGTAGGAGCACCTCAATACATAAGGCAAATGCTAACAGCCATAAAAGGGGAAATCAACAGTACACAATAATATTAGGGACTTTAACACCTCACTTTCACCAAGGGACAGATCATCCAAAATGAAAATAAATAAGGAAACACAAGCTTTAAATGACACATTAAACAAGATGGACTTAATTGATATTTATAGGACATTCCAACCAAAAACAGCAGATTACACTTTTTTTCTTGAGTGCTCACAGAACATTCTCCAGGATAGATCATATCTTGGGTCACAAATCAAGCCTTGGTAAATTTAAGAAAATTGAAATTGTATCAAGTATTTTATCTGACCACAACACTATGAGACTAGATGCCAGTTACAGGAAAAACTGTAAAAAATACAAACACATGGAGGCTAAACAATACACTACTAAATAACCAAGAGATCAGTGAGGAAATCAGAGGAAATCAAAAAATACCTAGAAGCAAATGACAATGAAAACACGATGACCCCAAACCTATGGGATGCAACAAAATCAGTTCTAAGAGGGAAGTTTATAGCAATACAATCCTACCTCAAGAAACAAGAAAAATCTCAAATAAACAACCTAAATTTACACCTAAAACAATAAGAGAAAGAAGAACAAAAAAACCCCCAAAGTTAGCAGAAGGAAAGAAATCATAAAGATCAGATCAGAAATAAATGAAAAAGAAATGAAGGAAACGATAGCAAAGACTAATAAAACTAACACCTGGTTCTTTGATAAGATAAACAAAATTGATAAACCATAAGTCAGACTCATCAAGAACAAAAGGGAGAAGACTCAAATCAACAGAATTAGAAATGAAAAAGGAGAAGTAACAACTAACACTGGAGAAATACCAAGGATCATGAGAGATTACTACAAGGAACTATATGAAAATAAATTGGACAACCTGAAAGAAATGGACGAATTCTTAGAAAAGCACAACCTTCTGAGACTGAAGCAGGAAGAAACAGACCAATCACAAGCACTGAAATTGAAACTGTGATTAAAAATCCTCCAACAGGGGCTTCCCTGGTGGCTCAGTGGTTGAGAGTCCGCCTGCCGATGCAGGGGACACGGGTTCGTGCCCCGGTCTGGGAAGATCCCACATGTGGCAGAGTGGCTAGGCCCGTGAGCCATAGCCTCTGAGCCTGTGCGTCCAGAGCCTGTTCTCCACAACGGGAGAGGCCCCAACAGTGAGAGGCCTGCGTACCGCAAAAAAAAAAAAAAAAAATAATCACAAGCACTGAAATTGAAACTGTGATTAAAAATCTTCCAACAAACAAAAGCCCAGGACCAGATGGCTTCACAGGCGAATTCTATCAAGCATTTAGAGAAGAGCTAACACCTATCCTTCTCAAACTCTTCCAAAAGATAGCAGAGGGAAGAACACTCCCAAACTCATTCTACAAGGCTACCATCACCCTGATACCAAAACCAGACAAAGATTCCACAAAAAAGAAAACTACAGGCCAATATCACTGATGAACATAGATGCAAAAATCCTCAACAAAATACTAGCAAACAGAATCCAACAGCACATTAAAAGGATCATACACCATGATCAAGTGGGGTTTATCCCAGGAGTACAAGGATTCTTCAGTATATGCAAATCAGTCAATGTGATAATCCATATTAACAAACTGAAGGAGAAAAACCATATGATCATCTCAATAGATGCAGAAAAAGCTTTTGACAAAATGCAACACCCCTTTATGATAAAAGCTCCCCAAAAAGTAGGCATAGAGGGAACTTACCTCAACATAATAAAGGCCATATATGACAAACCCACAGCCAACATCGTTCTCAATGGTGAACAACTGAAACCATTTCCACTAAGATCAGGAACAAGACAAAGTTGCCCACACTCACCACTATTAGTCAACGTAGTTTTGGAAGGTTTACCCACAGCAATCAGAAAAGAAAAAGAAATAAAAGGAATCCAAATCGGAAAAGAAGAAGTAAAACTGTCACTGTTTCCAGATGATATGATACTAGACATCGAGAAACCGAAAGACGCTACCAGAAAACCACTAGAGCTAATCAAAGAATTTGGTAAAGTAGCAGGATACAAAATTAATGCACAGAAATCTCTTGCATTCCTATACACTAACGATGAAATACCTGCAAGAGAAATTAAGGAAAAGTAGCAGGATACAAAATTAATGCACAGAAATCTCTTGCATTCCTATACACTAACGATGAAATATCTGCAAGAGAAATTAAGGAAAAACTCCCATTTACCATTGCAACAAAAAGAATAAAATACATAGGAATAAACCTACCTAGGGAGACAAAAGACCTGTATGAAGAAAAGTATACAACAGTGATGAAAGAAATTAAAGAGGATACAAACACTTGGAGAGATATACCATGTTCTTGAATTGGAAGAATCAATATTGTGAAAATGACGATACCACCCAAAGCAATTTACAGATTCAATGCAATCCCTATCAAACTACCAATGGCATTTTTCACAGAACTAGAACAAAAGATTTCACAATTTGTATGGAAACACAAAAGACCCCGAATAGCCCAAGCAATCTTGAGAAAGTAAAACGGAGCTGGAGGAATCAGGCTCCCTGACTTCAGACTATACTACAAAGCTACAGTCATTAAGACAGTATGGTAGTGGCACAAAAACAGAAATACAGATCAATGGAACAGGAGAGAAAGCCCAGAGATAAACCCACGCACATATGGTCACCTTATATTTGATAAAGGAGGAAAGAATA
>NC_041226.1:64727933-64759947 GCF_002837175.3 Physeter macrocephalus
ACAATGAGGTATCACCTCACACCCGTCAAGAAGGGCCATCATCAAAAAATCTACAAACAATAAATGCTGGAGAGGGTGTGGAGAAAAGGGAACCCTCTTGCACTGCTGGTGGGAACGTAAATTGATACAGCCACCATAGAGAACAGTATGGAGGTTCCTCAAAAAACTACAAAAAGAACTACCATACGACCCAGCAATCCCACTACTGGGCATATACCCTGAGAAAACCATAATTCAAAAAGAGTCATGTACCACAATGTTCATTGCAGCTCTATTCACAATAGCCAGGACATGGAAGCAACCTAAGTGTCCATCGACAGATGAATGGATCAAGAAGATGTGGCACATATATACAATGGAATATTACACAGCCATAAAAAGAAACGAAACTGAGTTATTTGTAGTGAGGTGGATGGACCTAGAGACTGTCACACAGAGTCAAGTAAGTCAGAAAGAGAAAAACAAATACCGTATGCTAACACGTATATATGGAATCTAAGAGAAAAACAAACAAAGCTCATGAAGAACCTAGGGGCAAGACGGGAATAAAGACACAGACCTACTAGAGAATGGTCTTGAGGATATGGAGAGGAGGAAGGGTAAGCTGTGACAAAGTGAGAGAGTGGCATGGACATGTATACACTACCAAACGTAAAATAGATAGCTAGTGGGAAGCAGCCGCATAGCACAGGGAGATGAGCTCAGTGCTTTGTGACCACCTAGAGGGAGAGGGGTGGGATAGGGAGGAGATATGGGGATGTATGTATATGTATAGCTTATTCACTTTGTTATACAGCAGAAACTAATACACCATTGTAAAGCAGTTATACTCCAATAAAGATGTTAAAATAAAATTAATTTAATTTAAAAATAATAAATTTAAAAAAACAGGTAGCAGGTCATAATTATAATTTTTCTCAGTGAAATCTGAAATTGATCTCTCTGCATTTAGAGAATTCAGCATTTTTGCCCAGTCTTATAAGGTTTAAAAAAAGGTAGCCAAACTAGGCAAAGTGCAATTAGTATTCCTTAATAAGGCAGTGTGTAAGACACAAGTACAGTGATAAGTCTTACCATTTCAAGGAGAAAAAGGAATAATTCCTTTTTCACTCTCAACATCCAGAAGAGTGGTCCCATTAATTCAAGGTGTCTTACCCTCCAAAGGAAATCATCTAAAATTTTATGCGGCCATTTAAATGATTGCTGGGAAATTTATATGGTAGTCATGAGAACAAGTAAAGAGTTCAAGGCAACATTGATCATTTTAATAGTGTGCAAGTGATCCATCCAATTTGTAAATACCTTAGACCACTCTTCTAGGTCATGAGTGATCCGAAAAGGCATTTATGCGGAGTTAATGAAATAAAATATAAGCTAATTAATAGCTAGAATCCCCTAAAGTTTTTTAATTAGCTGGGTTTACTATAAATTATCTGAGCTTTTGAAAGAGCAAAAAACACCTTCTTTACAGGGTTATCGCACACATTTTTGAAAAGGTATGTTTCCTCTTTCATGATTCAGAACTAATTCCTTTGTTCTTTTAACATTCTGAGTATTCTCCCTGAATCACAGTTCCCTACAAAATACACTTCTCTGGTTTCATCAACATTTTTCTGCATATAACTAGTGAAGACACAAATGTGGTGCTCCTACATATCTTGACAGCCCCCATCTTAGAGATGAATTGCGGCAAGCACAGACAGATGGCGCAAACCTCACACCTGAACCAGATCCTCTGACTCCCAACCCAGGCCCAAGAATGAAGCAGGTGATACGAGAACTGACCAAGTTTGGAACACTGGAAAGAGACCCATCCTCTAGACAAAACACGTTGATGATATCTGGCAATAAATCCTATAAACAGTGATATAGTTCAGGAAAGCAATTTGAGTAAAGGGTAATCGTACATGCAGCATGTTCTGGAATTCCTGAAAAGAGTAATGGAGGGAAAGAGCTAAGCATCTTCAGAAACCAAGGCAAGCACGCTGAAGGAATCAAGCCTGAGAGCAAGTAGCTGGACCTCAGCTTCAACGTTGGGGTTCAGGGACTAATCTCTGAAGGGAGATGAGGAAGGCTCCAGTCACAGAGGGATCAGAGGATCAGATAGATTACACAAAGGCACCAAGTGTCAAGGGAACAAAGTAGAACACTAGGTACAAGAATGAGAAACTTAGTCATTGTATGGAAGAATTGATTGCTTATTTACGTTTAATTTATGATAAAATCTAGGAAGAACATCACATCAAGTAATTTTCCTTTGGCACCAAGGCACTCTGAGCCTGAGGCTGCAGGTATAATAGCCACACCCTGGGAAAGAAGGCTACAGGTGGACGAGGAGGCAGTGCTGGATGCTAACAGGCAAAGGTCTCCTTGTGGCCACTTTACCTTTTACCCCCATTAAAACCCAAGCCTAATGCCTTACAAGTACCATTAAGATCACACCTACCATTCTGGTTTACAGAAAAGATGAAATGGGTATGTGTTATTAAAGCTTCTCACCCAAAGCAAAGCCAGAATAATGCTGACACCACTCTATTTTTACGGTTGTCATCCAGATTTTCCAGATCTCTCCCACACCTACAGCCCTAAAGTCTTATTTCTATTTATATCCTATTATTCTCAGTTTGTATCCCAACCAATCCAGTATCACTTTCAGGTGGGAATTAACTATATCTATTTCTTTAAAAAATATATAAGCATGCTTATAGAACAAACATTTATATCTTTTTGAGCTGTATCAAGGCACAAAGACCTAGAATCCAGTATGCTTTCCTTCTCTACAGCTCTCATCACAATCTGGCCAGGGGAAGGTTGAGTAGTGGAGTGGCCTCGTGATGTAGAATGCTCATTTCCCATGTTACAGCTCTTCCTCATCCCCTTCCTGGAAAGGGCTGACCATTGCAGAAGTATCCCAGCAACCTTCTGATCTGCGCGGTCAAGTTAGGTAGTAGTTATGGATTTAGCAGCACTGAGCCATTTGGATGGAATAGTTAGCAGTAGGGTAAAGACCAGAAGATGTCAGCTCCTGGGGTTTGCAGCAAGAACTTCTGGGAATCCACTGGAGGCCCAGCTTGATGCTGGCTGCCAAGGGCAACTCTATGTCTTAAAGACATAATTTCTATATGGTTGTATTGAGTGGGGCAGAGATATCTCTTCTTAACATCAGAAATTTCAAGTGCTAATTTAGGAGCTTACTCCCTGATCTTAGCTAGATTGCAGATTCCCAGAAATCTCTGTTTATATCTGCGGCTCAGAGAACCCCCCCACCCTTCCACTCCAACCCAAAGCCGTGTCAATTCCAATTACAAAAAAGCCTACTTGTTTAAGGAAAAGAAAAATGGAAGTGTGGCTTCTCTTCCCTTTATTTCTTTCTCAACATTTCCCTGTGGTACTTAAACAACAACAATAACAAAAACCCAGCCACAATATTTTCCACGAATTCCAGTCAAGATATGCAGTCTATTTCTCTGCTGTTTGACTTGCTCAAGCGACTCGTGATGGTTTGCGAGGCCTTAACAGATGTGATTCAGCAGAGGAATTAATCCTCTGCTTACGTCTTGCTGGCTCTTTCTTTGCTGCTGGGAACTCCTTTGTCACCATGTCAACTGGCCAGGCTGACCCCCTCCAGAATGACATACCGTGTGAGGAAAGGCTCTGCTGTATCAGCTATGGGCATAGACATATGAGCGATGCTTCCTACATGATCCAGCCTTAACCAAGCTGGTCCAAATCAAAACCGCCCAGCTGACCCACAGAATTGCTGGCAAAAAATGTTGCTGTCTTAAGCCACTAGTGTTTGAGGTGTTTTGTTATGCAACAAAAGCAAGCTGAAATATTCCTTAGCTCCCAGAGTATAGAGCTGCAAAATAAAATAGTGTTTAATGAGTTAATTAAGTGAATAAGAGCAGCACGGCTTAATATTTTATCATTTTCTCAGGAAAAAAATGGAGGATTAATTTTGCCATAATGAGTAAGTTAAACAGGTCAAGGATTATGTAGCACATATCTGCCTGAGAATATAGTATTTACATATGTATATTCAACAGTAACTATTTCTTATGTTTATTAGTATTGTTAGTTACACAGTGACAAATAGGGGGAGGGGCTACTTGTTTTTTCAAATTACTCCTCTTGGGAAATATTACCTAAGAAGATACGTTTTCCTTGAAATAGGAAAAAGCATTCACTTTAACTGGATTTTGCTCCTGTTTCCACAGACACAATCACATAGGTTATGTTGTGGGCAACTGTAAATTTCTGCTGGAACAGCTTTAATTGTGTTTTTCTTTAACAACATGGGCCAATGGCTCAGAGAAGACGCATGGTTCTCTCCTCCCAAGGAAGAGGAAGAATCAAAGTAGCTAGGACAGTGTGTCGGTAGTCAGTTATGCAGCTGGATTTTATTGTTCAAAATTAGAACATAGGGTCAGTGTTCACGGGATGGGAACTGTATTCATTATGGTTCTTTTCACTCATACCAGGCATTCTGAACACACCTACTGACTTACTGCCATGAAATTGTGTGAGCTTGGCACGCCCAACTGCCTGACTCTCTAAGATGCTATAAAAACTTACCAGACACATGGTAATAGGCTCACTTCCCTTTATATTATTCAACAGAAATGGACCAAAATTAGAAAATTGAGACATTTGGGTTTTATTTTTTCTAGAACAGTGATTTATTTAGTAACCCTAATTTGAAGACATTCACTTTCAAAATGGTGAGGAAATTGTAAAAAAAAAAAAAAAAAAAAACGCAGATTCCCTTTATATTATTCAACAGAAATGGACCAAAATTAGAAAATTGAGACATTTGGGTTTTATTTTTTCTAGAACAGTGATTTATTTAGTAACCCTAATTTGAAGACATTCACTTTCAAAATGGTGAGGAAATTGTAAAAAAAAAAAAAAAAACACAGAAATTTCTGGAAGCATCCACATCAATAATAAAAGTGTCCCTTTCTAGTTTATGACTGAAAATCAAGTAATGATCAACAGTGGTATCGATTTCTTCCTACACAATGTCCTTTTGAATTACTAATTAAAGAACCATTTAAACTGATAAGGTCCACAAATTTTATGAACTTGAAATTTCAAGGAGAAAATATGGATGATAGTTCTTTAAAAAGTTTTAATTTGGTGACGAATTGATGTCACTTCAAGCAGAAATATTACTTAAACACAAATCAATAAGGATCAACTTATATGAATGGGAAATTTTTAAAACTTGAACATATTTGTATATATAAGCATATATGCAATGTCTATTTCTGATATCTTTTAGCATCATTACTCATTTTCAGAGTGAGTAATTTCTTTTGGTGGGGGAGAGAGCAGTTACTTTATTTTGTTTGCTTTTTAAGTTATTTCTCTTGAGAAATACTTCCAAGATAAGCTTTTTTTTCCACTAGAAATAGGGAAAAACACCTAACGAAATGTTGCTTCTGTTTCCAAAGACCCAAAAGCCAAATGACATTTAAGGTGAAGACAAAGACTTTTCAAAAGGCCACACAATGGCTTCCCTGGTGGCGCAGTGGTTGCGCGTCCGCCTGCCGATGTAGGGGACGCGGGTTCGTGCCCCGGTCCGGGAGGATCCCACATGCCGCGGAGCGGCTGGGCCCGTGAGCCGTGGCCGCTGAGCCTGCGCGTCCGGAGCCTGTGCTCCGCAACGGGAGAGGCCACAGCAGTGAGAGGCCCGCGTACCGCAAAAAAAAAAAAAAAAAAAATTCCACACAAATCTTCACTATGAAATGTGAGAGGCCCACGTACCACAAAAAAAAAAAAAAAAAAAAAAAAAAAAATTCCACACAAATCTTCACTATGGAATGTAAATGTTCTATCCCACAATTTAGAGAAATCAATTAGTACTTTTGAATTCATTTTCTTTTCCGTCTTGCCTTAATCTTTTTTCTTACCTTTTTTTAATTGATGTATAGTTAGTTGATATACATTATGTTAGTTTTAGTTGTACAACATAGTGATCCAACATTCATAAAGGTTACAAACTAATCATCACAACAAGTCCAGTAACCATTTGCCACCATACAAAATTATTACAGTATTATTGACTGTATTCTTTATGCTATATATTATATCACATGACTTATTTTATAACTGGAAGTTTGTATCTCTTAATCCCCTTCACCTATTTCTCCCCTCTGGCAACCACCAGTTTTCTTTCTGTATATATAAGTCTACTACGATTTGTTTTGTTTATTCATTTGTTTTAAAGAACGGCATATTAGGTATTACTACTGAATTATTTTTAATTTTCTCTGGTGCAGTTATAGTGTTGTGGTTACATAGAAGAATATACCATTTCTTAGAACATACATGCCAAAATATTTAGGGGTGAAATGTTATGATAGTTGCAACTTACTTTCAAATAGTTCAGCAAAATTAACACTGTGTGAGCCAGAGAAAAAGAGACAAAGAGAAAGCAAATGTAGAAAAATGTTAATTGGTGATTCTAAGTGATGGCTATATGCATATGTACACTATTCATTGTACTAACTTTCCAGTTTTTATATAGGTTTGAAGTATTTCAAAATAAAACTGTTGGAAAAACAAGAGAGTAGAGAAGTCGAATCAGGAGCCAACAAGCATAAACAAATATATTTTCACAAATATATTTGTGAAATTTTTCTATGAGATAGGAAAGAATTAGGACAATAAATGGGAGAGATGGGAATCACTAAATTTTTTTTTCCTCTCACTGTTGTGGCCTGTCCCGTTGCGGAGCACAGGCTCCAGACGCGCAGGCTCAGCGGCCATGGCTCACGGGCCCTGCCGCTCCGCGGCACGTGGGATCCTCCCGGACCGGGGCACGGACCCGTGTCCCCTGCATTGGCAGGCGGATTCTCAACCACTGCGCCACCAGGGAAACCGAAATTTTTTGACTTAAAAGTTAAAGAGAATCATTCAGGATATTTACACATAGACCTTTAATCTATGTGTAGAAATCATGCAATAATTTCTACCTCTGTTGTAACCTTTGCTTTATCGTGTTCCCATAACTTTTTTCCTTTTATTTAAAAATATCCCACTACAATAATCAAGACAGTCTGGTATTGGCAAAAGAATAGATAAATAGATCAATGTACACAATAAAGAGCCCAGAAATAGACCCACATAATCAACTGGTTTTTGACAAAGGAGCAAGGGTGATACAGTGAAAAAAATATAATCTTTTCCACACACTGTGTTGAAACAACCAGACATCCACATTCCAAAAGCTAAAACTAGACACAGACCTTAGACCCTTCACAAAAATTAACTCAAACTGGCTCATAGACCTAAATGTAAAACACAAAACTATAAAACTCAAAGACGATAACATAGGAGAAAATCTAGATGACCTTGGATATGGTGCTGACTTTTTAGATACAACATCGAAAGTACAATTCATGAAAGAAATAATGGATAAGCTGAACATTAAAATTAAAAATTTCTGCTCTGTGAAATACAATGTCAAGGGAATGAAAAGACATGTCACAGACTGGCAGAGAATATTTGCGAAGACATATGTGATAAAGGATTGTTATCCAAAATATACAAAAATCTGAATAGACACCTCACCAAAGATAATATACAGAAGGCAAATAAGCCTATGAAAGCATGCTCCACATCATATGTCATCAGGGAATGCAAATTAAAACTGTAAGATACCACTATATACCTATAAGAATGGCCAAAATCCAGAACAGTGACAACGCCAAAAGCTGGCAAAGATGTGGAACAGAAGAAACTCTCGGTCATTGCTAGTGGGAATGCAAAATGGTACTCTTACCATATGATACAGCAATCACATTCCTTGGCATTTACCTAAAGGAGTTGAAAACGTAAATCCGTAACAAAACCTACACACAGATTTTATAGCAGCTTTTTCATAATTGCCAAAACTTGGATGCAACCAAGATGTCATTCAGTAGGTGACTGGATAGATGAACTGTGGTACCAAACCATGGAATATTATTCAGTGCCAGAAAGAAGTGAGCTATCGAACCATGAAAAGACATGGAGGGAACTTAAGTGAACATTGCGAAGTGAAATAAGCCAATAATAAAAGGCTACACACTGTATGACTCCAACCATATGACATTCTGGAAACAGCAAAACTATGGAGACAGTAAAAAGATCAGTGGAACACAAAGGATTTTTAGGGCAGTGAAACTATTCTGTTACAGTAATGGTGAGTACATGTCATTATACACTCATCAAAACCCATAGCATGTATAACACCAAGAATGAACTCTAAGGTAAAGTTTGGACTCTGGGTGATGATGATGTGTCAGTGTAGTTTCATCCATTGCAACAAATGTGCTCCTCTGGTGCTGGATGTGCATAGTGGGAAGCGGATGTGAGTTTGTGGAAGGTAGGGCGGTATCTGGGAACTCCCTCTGTACTTTGTGCTCGAGTTGACTGTGAAGTTAAAACTGTTCTAAGAAATAAAGTCCATTTAAAAGGGAAAAATAAATCCAAAATTAGGGCAGGTATTCGTTTGAGGAATGAAATAAGAACTAGTTTTAATAACGAGCAGAATTCACTGAACGCCACATGCATTATTTTAATAAAAGATTTAATACATTTTCATGAATCTTGCTGTATCTCTATGTATCTTTTAACCCTCTTATCAAGAAATCTTAATTTTTACTAAAATATGACTTTATTTTTGTTTGTTTATAAGTATTTTCAGTTTAAGAATTGAGATACTGTTAAAACCATATTGAAAATATCTTTGATATCTTTTTATTTGTTTAAATTTCTAAGACTAGGATCCTTTGCTGTAGTCATCTTATTGAACCTCTTCATTATTGGCTAAAAGAACAAATAAACACATTCTCAATATTCACCAACACAATAAGGGCGTATTAATGCTTTTTTTATGAGCCAGATATTTAGCATATAACCTTGTGCTTGTAGGAGCAGTAAACAAATTTGAGAAAAAATGCATGAGACCAAATTACATGAATTTGTAGGTAAACATTTGAGCACACAGAAATTTACTATGCACAGAATTTATGAAATTTATGAATGAGAAACCTGATTCATAGATTCATGAATGATGATGCAATCATGCTGAATAAGGAATCCTATCAAGGTCACAATCATGATAAAGGCAGCCTTCTGGTAACCTTTGGTGCCTCCATTTCCTTAGCTAAATTTATATTGTCTATTCTGGCATGTGGGATCTTCCTGGACCGGGGCACGAACCCGCGTCCGCTGAATCGGCAGGCGGACTCCCAACCACTGCGCCACCAGGGAAGCCCAATGCTTTTTTAATGAGCCAGATATTTAGCATATAACCTTGTGCTTGTAGGAGCAGTAAACAAATTTGAGAAAAAATGCATGAGACCAAATTACATGAATTTGTAGGTAAACATTTGAGCACACAGAAATTTACTATGCACAGAATTTATGAAATTTATGAATGAGAAACCTGATTCATAGATTCATGAATGATGATGCAATCATGCTGAATAAGGAATCCTATCAAGGTCACAATCATGATAAAGGCAGCCTTCTGGTAACCTTTGGTGCCTCCATTTCCTTAGCTAAATTTATATTGTCTATTCTTACTGATAGGCAACCCTAGGATTTATTTTGCATTGTTTTCTAGCATTTGTGCTTCTCTGAAAAGGCTTTTTGAGAAAAGTCTTGGCCCTGCCTGAAGGCATTCCTATAGCAGACGTCCAGGGTTAAGAAACACTAGTTCAGCTCTTAATTACTTTATCAAACGTCAGCCATGCCTAAATTCTAAAGCGTGTGGGTTGCCTTTCAATCAATAAGACAGAACATCTACACTTGAACGATTCCCATCAGAAAACCTACGGAGACAATTGCTGCTCCAGATAAGGACAGACTAGCCATTTATTTCCTGAGATTCTCTAATTCTCACCTTTTTATCAGCTCAGATCATGAGAAAGAGGTACGCATTTAGTACATTACGTTAACTCTTCCCACAGAGAAATGTCTTCTCAGGACTACAATTGAATACTGAACCTTGCCTTTTACCTGGGGAGTATATGAAATGGTGAAGGACATGGCTTCATTTATTGTTGTTTTTACATGATGAGAGTTTATTATGAACTTCTATCTCACTTATAATACACGTGATACATTTTTCTGAGTTCAGAACTAAGACATATCGGCTATTTCTAGTGATTTGGCATCATTTATCAAATGAGAATTATTCCCTTCAACACTTTGTCTTTTCACTCTGGCTGCTAGGAAGCTAAGTGATGTTTTCTCATTTTTTTCTTCATCAGCTTTCTCCACTTCCCAACTCTTATCATTCTGCCCTTGTTTTCATTTTATAAAAATTCACTTCATCTCTCCAATATTACAAAACACTTCACATATTCTACGGGAATAAACCCTAGGGATGTTTACTGAGCAGTTTAACGACATGGTAATCTACGGCATTAATGAGAACAGGCAAAAAGCCAGATGAAATATCTTGAAGGCGACTCTTGGAGATTCACAGCAAGTCAGCATCCAAGCAACAATGGTCATAAAATGAAATATGAACTATAATAGAAATAGGTACAGGGTGCAGTGGGAATACAGAAGGAAAAATGCCTGTGGTTTGATAGAAGCGAATGAGAAGACCTCACAAAAACGTAAACTCGTAACCTGAGTCTAGAAGGATGGGGAGGCACTTACAAGCAATTATGTTTGTAATGTATAGTGAGACATGAATCCCAGGGCACAAAAGCAGGACATATGAGACAACATTCTTTTTCTATAACCAAAGGTATCCCATTAGACCCTAGTCCTGTCATTTAATCTGAGTAATTTGGTCTCTCACCTATGAGCCCATAAAACCTTCACCTGATCTGGGGAGTTCAGGGGAAAAAAAATGGCTCTGATTCATTTCATAGTCTTCTAAATCTAATGTCTTTTGCCCGGATGTGGGCTTTTGAAACTCAAAAGTCAGATATTTGATTCTCTTCATTCTCTTTGTAGTTTTGCTGTGTTGTTCCTTGTCAGAGGTAATAACAGCAAGATGTAACACTGCAAGAAAGAGGGTAGCCAGGTACTAGAGTACTCAGGATGGGGTACCATATAAAATATCATCCCTTACCTAAAAGGAATATCAGTGGTGAAAGGAATCTTAGACATTCTCTAAGTCAGTTCTTTCACTCTCGTTTTATGGAATAAAAATGTGACGTGAAAAAAGGCAGAGTGGTGGTCCCAGGATAACCCCAGTCTTTGGAATGGTGGACTGCACTCAGTCCCTCAGCAATATTCAAGGTCTCTTCAGTACATTCTTTTAATTTGGGAGAATTGCCAAGGGAATTTGTTAAAATGTGCTGATTCTACTATTAGAGATTCAAGTATAGAGAGGGAAGCCAGAAACCTACATTTTAAACAAGCATCCCAGGTGATACTAAAGCAAAGGATCCACCTTCCAAAAACACTGCCTTAGAGGCTAACTCCATAAAGGCAGAGGCCTTTTTTTCATAATCCTTTTTAGCCCCAGTGCCTACAGAGCACGTAATGTTTAAGAAATATCTGGTGTTGAATGGAGGAGTAAACCATATTTCTAAAAATACATACCACCTTTAAACCTCGCTGCTTGTTTCTATCAAAAGTACTGCCAAATTTGTTCTTTACTGGAATATTTTGAATGGTTACCTTTGCATTGTAATGTTTCTGCATTTCATTATAGATCATGCTTTTCAATTCAAAATCCAGATTAAGCTTTTTCAACACAAAACGACAGCAACCGCAACAAAATCCCAGGAAGCAAGAATAAAAGCAGTGAAAGAGAATGCTTTGTTTAAGTTGTCAATATTCACCCTTTGAACATGTAAGACGTAATTCCAAACCAAAACCCAACTTACTTTTTTGGTATTTTGTGATTTATTGTAGCATTATCTTCATTTAGGAGAAAATATAAAAGGGTTTTCTCCCCCATTAAATATGTAACTATTAGGTATAGAGACTAGATTTCTCTATATTTTGTAAACAAAATATTCTAGAAATCAGCAACTTTTTAAATAAATGAAGGTAAGTGAGGATAATGATATGACAGGAAAAATACATTCATTGGCTTCTTCTGAGAACTATTCTATTCTATAAAATAAGTTATGATATTTTAAAACCACATCTGGGAGAAGTCACCATTCATAAATAGCTCATTAGAGAAGAAGTCTACATGCAAATATCCTGAGATCAGAATTTTTGCAACATTGTCACATAGTTCACAGAATAAGTAATTAGTATATCTTCATTTTGTAAAGGCTTAGAGAGAGCCTCAGAATAATCAGCCCCTGGGCTTCTCTGGTGGCGCAGCGGTTAAGAATCCACCTGCCAATGCAGGGGACCTGGGTTCGAGCCCTGGTCTGGGAAGATCCCACGTGCCACGGAGCAACTAAGCCTGTGCGCCACAACTGCTGAGCCTGTGCTCTAGAGCCCGTGAGCCACAACTACTGAGACCGCGTGCTGCAACTACTGAAGCCTGCGTGCCTAGGGCCTGTGCTCCGCAACAAGAGAAGCCACAGCAATGAGAAGCCCGAGTACCGCAACGAGGAGTAGCCCCTGCTCGCCACAACTAGAGAAAGCCTGTGTGCAGCAATGAAGACCCAACCCAGCCAAAAATAAATAAAATAAATAAATTTTTAAAAAAAGAATATTTAATAAAAAAATAAATAAAATTTTAAAAATTTAAAAAAGAATAATCGGGCCCTAAAATGTTATCTCCTAAATAGCCACGTTCTGTATCTCACACCACATGGCCCCTCCCTGCCTTCCAACTTTAATTCACATAATCTGGTTATCTGGTTCTGTAAGAATTACAAAAGTCCATTTCACTGGGGTAATTGCAGGTGAGTGATATCCAAGACTGAGAAAATGTAGATTATTAGATTTGGCAAAATGTTATAGCATGATTCATATTTGTTGATTGTGAAAATGCTTTGGGGAGATTGAATTAGCAGCAAGAAGACCTTTTAGGAGGCTCAGAGAAAAGAATCTCAGGAGTATAATTTTGGAATGAATTAAGTTATTTGTGGATCTAAATGAGCATGTCTGAAAATTAATATAACAAAAGAAAAGTTGTACATAAGAGCAGAAAGTCAGCATTAAGCCAGATTGGTTTTGACATTTGACAAGCAATTATTATAGTGAAAGTAATCATGAAAATTCAGATGACTATGTTTCTTGTGATTAATTTTGGCTGGAGTTTAACACAATTATCTGGATATTCAAACAAAGGCAAAAATGATAATTTTCTCAAAACATTTTTTCTGTATTGTTTGGATAATTTTCTTATATTACTAAACTTTCTTCAGAGAGTTCAAAATTTTGGTTTAGGAGTAATTGTTTTTTAAAAACCTTCCACCTTTTCTTTTCTCATAAAGCATCATTCATGGCCAGAGCCCAGAACATAATACAAAAATCATAATTTTTAAAAGTGTTCAACTTCAAGGGTACATCTTCATTTCAATTGGTAATAAGTCTTACACAATGGAACGGTTCTCAAATTATTTAAAGTGAATTACAGGGTGGCAGAATTGGTACAGAGGGAGAGGACTTTGGAACAGGCATGAATTACAACTGAAAGCTTCATTGCTTCAGTCATAATTGGCCCTGGTATTTGGGACCATCCAGCTTAGATGAAAGATACCTTACTACAGACTTTGGCAATGACTACATTGTACCAGAAGGTACTAGTGAGTGATGAGGCTTAACCATCTAGCTGCTTGGTCACCCACTCAGCAGTGCTCCCCAGCACCTTGCATGATGGACCCCGAGCCCCCTCCCTTTCATGGATGGAAGCACAAATGCCATTTTGGACATTGAACAAAGTCACTAGGATAGGAGATTACCTTGTTCTTCCACTATACACTGTAGCATTCTTTGTACTAAAACAATATAAGTAAGGAAAAACAACTGAAGAAAGGGAAAACATCTACATTGAGTTAATATGCTCCAAATGAGAAGTAGTATATTATTTACTGAAAGGACATAATAAAATATGTTAGTCCATAAGAACCACTATATAAATTGATAGGTATTTAAAGATAAGTAATGGCAGGGGGGCATTCTTAATCTCAGTAGACAGTGTTGAGGGTGGTTCTTCTTCATAGAACGACAAAAAGGTGATTTGTGATGTGTTTCGCTCAACTCCTTCCCCATGAATATTATCTCTGTTAGACGAATCTTCTTTAAGACATGTATTGCACTTTTACACTGACTGCATGTGTGAGTATGCATAAAATGCCACATTTCCAATTAGGATGTGTATATTCAGGAAGAAAGACATGTCAGGGCTGTCAGGCTAAAAGCTCTACAGCTCAGGAGAATTTTCCATATCATTCTGTGGGCTTGTCAAGATTACAAGATTTGTCTCTCAGTTTTCTTCATCCTCTCTTTTCTTACCTTTGATTCCATCATTCTCTCTCTCTCAAGCTAGATGTTGTATTTTTCAGATGCCTCTAGAAATAATGTGAATTGGTGATCTCTCTTACTTAAATTTCAGTAATGCTTTGTTTGATCCCAGTAAGATACAAACCCTGTTGTTTCCAATATGGATTAGTTGCCAACAATTGGCTTTACCTCTCATGCAAAAAAATGTGCTGTTAACAGGCTACTGAACAAGATTGCTTTCTGTGGAAGGAGCTCCAGAGGGGGGAAATTTGTACTGAAGGCTAGCACTTTATGACGTCTTCTTGGAAAATCTTAAACATTCTGCAAGTGAAAATGTCACGACATCACTGTTATATATTAGTGGTACATCGTTTTAGCTGAATGACACCTAACAGGATAATAATGTGAGAGTTTCAGAAAGACATTGTAAATTTTTGAAATATAAAGATGGTGTTTGGGAATATACAGTATTTTTTTCTGTAAATTTCAAATCCTTATATTGGTAACAATGAGAGAAAAGGTAATAGGACAAATGGGGAGATGTTGGTATCGAATTTGAATGTCAGGTAGAAACATAACTTATTTGAGTATACTGCTTTCTAAAAGTCATGAAAATATTCAAATGCATGACTCAGAGTTCCACTAGGTTCAACTTACTAGTACTGTATTAAATTATAAGATCTAAGGTAAGAGGCCAGGGGTATTGGTTTTGTAAGCTACGTGGCTGAGACAGAGAATTTGTGTGCTGTTTTTTGAAAGCCTTGATGATTCAAGCACCATAGATACAGACACCTCCAAATTCAACTGAAAGTACCATTCACATCTTTATAACCCCGAGAGAGCTAGATAAGATCACACAACTGGAAGAGACACAGTAGATGATCCAGTCCATTTTTCCTGCTATTTGCAGAATAATTACCATAGTTTTTCAGGCTGAACAATCAATAATGCCATTCTAATGTTTTCCATTTCGTTCTCTACAATATTGGTTTTAATGTCCTCATCTTGCTGTTAAAAGTTCCTTTTCTCTAGTTTTCTAATCGGCCCAAGTTGATCTTTATAAAAGCAAAGAGCAGGGCTTCCCTGGTGGCGCAGTGGTTGAGAGTCCGCCTGCCGATGCAGGGGACACTGGTTCGTGCCCCGGTCCGGGAAGATCCCACATGCCGCGGAGTGGCTGGGCCCGTGAGCCATGGCCGCTGAGCCTGCGCGTCCGGAGCCTGTGCTCCACAACGGGGGAGGCCACAACAGTGAGAGGCCCGCATACCGCAGGAAAAAAAAAAAAAAAAAAAAGCAAAGAGGCAATAACTAGCTAAATGACAAAGCACATTTGCTCTCCTTCAAAGCCTATTACAGAGAGCAGCTCAGCCCTGCGCACTTAGTCCTTCTGATGATTTCAGGGGAGGAGGGGTTTTTATTATTCACAGGGGAAAATCCCTAGGAACATGAACACGAAGGGTATTTTCTCTAGGCATGTTTATTCAACGTAAATGTGGGCTTACATTTAAGACTGCCTATTTTGTGTATCTGGTAAGTTTTGACACTACCATTTTAATGCCATAACTGTTAGCGCTTAAAGGCTTAAGTTTTATTAAAAGTGTAATGAAACAAGATTTGTTAACTCAGACATAGTATGTTTAGTTTAGTTTTGTTTTGTTGTATAATAGATTCTTGCTTTGTAACATATGGAGGCTTTGATTGACAGAAGTACAGAAAAGATTAAATGACTTCTCTGGGATAACATCAAAATTTAGTGGCTCAGTTCAAATCAGAAACCCAGATCACAACCCTTTGCTCTAAGCTCCAGGCCACGTAGCCTCCTAAATTCTTAGAAAACAATATTTTGTGCTTTGAATGAGGGATAACGCAATTTACCCTTGCTGTCAGTTAATGTCATTGCTTTTTTGTTTATTACAGAAAGATGTACAGCCACAGATTGAAGTTGGCCTTAAAAAGTTTTTTAATGCAGCATTATATCCTAAAATAAAATTTAGTGCTTACAGTCAGGATGTATATAGATTTTAAAATGCTCACCACACTGAGATGAAGTAACTACTTCAGCAAAATCAACAGGGAAAATTCCAATGATTCCATGTCCCCAGAAATAATATCCAAGGATGTTATTCTAAGCCATTTTGAATGAACAATCAGCATTACTCACGTTTTATAAAAGAAACAGATGAAAACTGATCATTTCCCTCAAGGAACTTATAGTCACCTTGGGAGGATGGAACAAGACACAGTAAATAAAAACAACCAGTGCAAGACCAGATATGACTAAGTACTAAATTCTGTTGTATAGATTGGCAATACATTCAGGGAGAAATCAGAAGAGATGAACAGTCAATCCTGGCTGTTAGAATAATTTGGAATATTTTCTTGAAGAAGTTCACATTTAAATGAGATATCAATGGTTGGATACACAGGTGGAGAGAGGAGAGCTGTTCTAGGTGAGGCATGGGGAAGTAAACATGGGATGCTTCTGAGATAGTAAAATGTATCTATGACACAATGACTAAAATGAAGCTTACATGCTCATTTGGTCATCAATTCAGCAAATATTTATGGAGATCCTACTATTCTAGATACTGGGGATATAATAGTAAGAAACAAAAATAGATACATAAAAAAAGGAAGATAAACTTCTGTATCATTTACAGTCCCAGAAGGAAACGCATAGCTTATCTAAAGAGGGTGAGAGGGAAGGATATAATCTAAAGACTCTTTACAAAGGTGTGAGCAGGTGTTAAGGAAATCAGCAAAGGATAATGCAATACCCCAAATCTAGCAGTGATGGGAAGCAGTTAATATCCCTAGGTTTGAAGGGAAAATGGGGAGCAGTTATCAGACCCCAGGCGAAGACACAGGAAAAGGGCTGCCTGACAAGAGGGTGGCCTTCAGTAAAGGGTCACTATCAGCTTGCAGTGACAGCTGAGAGTCAATCTGGTGAATACATAGCCCATCTCCTGCATCTCAATTTCTTCCTACTGGCTCCCAACTAGAAGGCAAAGGAGCCACTCAGTGCAGTCAGAATAGGGCCACGCAGGGCCACAGAGCACGGTGAAGAAGAGCAGAGAGAGATCTGAAGGGGCAAAAATATTCAGCATAGTCTTTGCATCAGTCAGGGGTCTACCAGGGAAACAATCAGTAGGATATACACACACACCTAGAGATTTACATAAAAAGGTATAATTTATATTTTATATATAAAGTATATTTATACTTAATTTAAATATATAAATTTCTATGAATAAAAAATATATTAAAATATATACAGTGTATATGTATATGTTATATATATATATATATATATTTATAATGAGATTTATTTCAAGGAATTGGTTTTGCACAGTCGAGGGGGCTGGCAAGTCCAAAATCTACTGAGCAGGCTGGAAACTCTCCAGGAGAAGCTGAAACTGAAGCCAACAGGTTGAATTTCTTCTTCCTTAGGAAAACCTCAGTTTTGCTCTTAAGGACCATCAACTGATTGGACAAGGCCCACCCAGGTTATGGAGGGTAGTCTCTTCATGAAGTCAACCGATTATAGATGTTAACCATATCTACATAATACCTTCATCGCCATACCTCAGTTCATGTTTAATTGAATAACTGGGTACAATTTCTATGAATAAAAAATATATTAAAATATATACAGTGTATATGTATATGTTTTATATATATATATATATTTATAATGAGATTTATTTCAAGGAATTGGTTTTGCACAGTCGAGGGGGCTGGCAAGTCCAAAATCTACTGAGCAGGCTGGAAACTCTCCAGGAGAAGCTGAAACTGAAGCCAACAGGTTGAATTTCTTCTTCCTTAGGAAAACCTCAGTTTTGCTCTTAAGGACCATCAACTGATTGGACAAGGCCCACCCAGGTTATGGAGGGTAGTCTCTTCATGAAGTCAACCGATTATAGATGTTAACCATATCTACATAATACCTTCATCGCCATACCTCAGTTCATGTTTAATTGAATAACTGGGTACTATAGCCCAGCCAAGCTGACACACAAAACCAATCATCATGGTGCCTATTCTTCTGAAGCTTCTATTTTAGTAGAGGGAGACAGAAAAATTCATTTAATCTTTTAAATATACCTTCTAGGTGGTGATAACTGCTAAGAAGAAGAATAAAGCAGAATATACCAGCAAGGTATAAAGAGAAGTGCTATGTTTTAGATAGGGTGTTCCTCGAAATATTTAAGCAGCTGGTCTTTGCGCTGTGGCCTAAATCAAGTCAGGAAGTGAGGCCTATGGCTATCGGGGGATATTATTCCAGGCAGAGGCCCAGAGAAGGGTTCAAGCTTGACCTGTTCAAGGGTTAGTAAACTGAGGTAGCAAAAAAAAAAAAAAAAAAGAGTGGGAGGAGATAAGATTAGATGGTAGCCTGGGGTCAGATTAGGAAGGGCCTTTTAAAGAAGAATTTTGGATTGTATTTTGAGTGAAATAGTTAAATCACTTGGAACTAAAAAGTAACATAACATGATTCTACTTGGGTTGCTTTTTAATTGTTGTTGTTGTTTTCTTATTGTTTTTAAAGAACTGCTTTAGCCTTTGGGTGGAGAAAAGCCAGCAGGCATCAGGGCTTGAAGGGGGAAATAGATGGATTGCTGATGCTGTGGCCTCCATTCAGATGGGATGAGGGTTGTGGCGGTGGAGACTGTAATATAATTTGAAGGTCGGTCAACATGTCGTGTCAACATGATTTGCTCTGTAGGTGTGGCACATAGAAGAGAGAGAGATGTCAGGAGGCCTTGATGTTTGGCCTGAGCAACTGAATAAGTGTAACAGAATTATTCTGAGATGTGAAAAAGAAATGACTTATTCGGATAAGATGGAAAAGACTAGGAAGGGACAGGTTTGGGGTTAGGAGGATGAGGAGGAGTCAGGTGTTGTCGTTTGGAAACGTCAAAGTGGTTAGTGATCACCCAGTTGGATACGGTGAGCAGGCTGTTAGTGCCTGAGATGCAGAAGAGAAGTTAGGACTGTAGGAGTCAACTTGGTGGTTACCGACATAAAGGTATTGGGGAGAATAGAAAAGAACGATCCACAGCTATAATGGGGTAGCTTATGATAAAGGAACAGTGGGCGTTAACAGAGAGAGAGAGAGAGAGAGAGAGAAGCGTAGACTCTGGGGATTCCTACATTAGCAGCTTACTCATTTGCCTCACTACTCTGTGAGCTCCTTCAGAGAAGAAGCCATGCCTTAATCATTTTGGATGCTTAACACATAATTAAGTAGCCAACACACGACGGCCTCTTGGTAACTATGGATTGAATGAATGAAGAATGAGTTAAGGGACTGCAGGTCACCGAGTGTTAGGGGCAGAGGCCTGGCATGATCCAGCCCTTCCCTCCACCCTCAGGAAACTACACAAAACAACAGACTTCACCACACATTGTTTGGCAGTTGCTCAGCTGACATAAGCGTGTAGTGGAAGAAGCAAGGTCCTTGGAGGTTGACAGCCTTGAACTGCAGGCCCAGCTCTGTTATTTATTCACCATGTGACCTTGGCAACGTATTAAGCTCTCAGAAATTCAGCTGTCTCAATAAAATGTATGAGCATTGGAGCACAGTGCTTGGCACATGAAAAGTGTTTCGTAAAATTTAATCTTGCTTATTTCTTCAGGAGCTCATTAAAAAAACCTGGAACTTCATCATTTGCGAAGTTTAAATAACATGTATTTCATGGGCTACAGAGCCCATGAAACTAGTCACAGCTCTAAATCATGGAGGTTTTGCTTTGTTATTTAAGCAAGTCGGAACTCATTTAAATCTGCTCATCTAATTAATGTCATTCCAGGGATTCTCAGAGTTCTTGTTACTTTTTCCTCGTTGGAGGATCATTTGCATATTCACATAACATTTATTGAGAGCTGACCATATGCTGAATAGAGTCCAAGGCATTATGGATACAATGGGACTCAAGTCCCATCTCAGATTCAACTTGTCTTATCAGTAGTTTAGCCTCCAGTTTACAAATTATATTTATCAGTGGTTACAACAGAACCACTGATTTGCTGGTTAATTTTAGGAAATTACTTTCTACTTCCTTCACCTTTACAAATAAAAAAGAACAACTATCCCCTTATCATAAAGTTTTAAAAACTGTATGGCAACCCCTGACCAATAGAAAATAAAGTTATATGTTGCTACACTTTAGATGAGATGTAAACATAGAAAGATACAACAGTTGTCCTCAAGGAGCCATCAGTCTTGTAAAAAAGATAGAACAGGAACAGACTCCATGAGAGAGCATGTAATACATGTGAGAATTAAAATACACAGACTAGGCATTGAGTAAATGAACGAACAAGTGAGAAAACAAAATAATAAATGGTATATAATTTACAGGTGCATATGATTCATTTCAGCTGAAGTTAACATGGATTGCCCTATAGAGGAGGTAAGATTTTAGCTGGAACTTCAAAAAAATTAAACTTTTATAACTTAGGATTGAGAAACAACATTTTAAACAATAAAACTGGAAGCCGTAGTAAGTAACGTGGCTAGTATACAGGGAATAAATCAGGAAACAGTAGGAGATAAGACAGGCCAAGGTAAAAATATGGATTGTATTTAATAGGTAATATTAATAAGTATCGCTTAGAATACTTTCTTTGTAATTAACAGAAAACTCAACTCAAGTTTAAAAAACACTAAGGAAATGATTAGCACTCCTACCTGGAGGTCCGGCTGTAGTGTAGACTCGGGTGATGATTAACTCTGTGACTCCATCTTGTATCTCTGCTATTCTCCTGGCTCTGCCCTCCTCTCTGCACTGGCTTTATCCTCAGCTTGGTAGTTAAATCACTACCACTGTTCAGGCTTCACATCCACGGATGACAGCGTCCAGGGGAAAGGAAATGGTCTTTTCAGTATCGCACTCTTCTTAAGGAGTCGGGACGCAGTTCCCAGTTGCCTCCAGAGAACTCTCACATCTCATTTGCCAAATTAATTCACCTGCTTTATCTGGAATTAATCCTCGTCATCAGATCGATGCCCTTATTGGCTCAGACCTGGAACCCTGACCAATCCCTAGCAAGGAGGATGGGACTGTTGCGATTGGGTTAGACACCTGGGGCTGCCCGTGGGGTAGAAGTCAGTCACCCAACCACTCAGCGGCCACACTGGGGGCGGGGGCAGGGATGGGGGTGGGAGTGAAACATATACTGAGGAGGAGACTTCAATATTCATCTACTGCGGGGAATTATTGAGATATTTTATACATAGGAGTCACATGAACAGATAATTCTACTGAATATTCATTTGATGATGATAAATAAAATAAAAACTCTCTAGTCCTGAATATATCTCCAGAGTAACCCCTTAGGGGAATATCTTTATTATCTAAATATTGCTTATAAATAAATAATTTTTAAAAATAAAACCTTGTGAGAAAAACAGGCAAAGAAACTAAAAAATGAATACATAGTATAAATACAATGTTCTATTTATTTACAGGGAAAAAAGTATACTCTACCTTACTAATATTCTAAAACTGTGAATGAAAACATACAAGAGTATATGTTTTCCCCTTTAAATTAGATTTTTTTTTTTAAATAATGCCTACTGCTATTGAGGATTTCTGGTGGTTGAAGATTAAAGTTGTGTAATCCTTCTAGAAGGCAATTTAGCATTATGTTTTAGGATCCTTAGCGATGTAATTACACTTACAGGTGTGTGTCTTAAGGAAATAATTAGGAATGAAACTAGAGTTCGTATATAAGGACTCTCAGAGCAGTGTTCTGTATAATAGCTAAAACCTGAAACGACCATTAACAGCCAACAACAGGGAAAGGCTGAATAAGGAATAGTTCACACAATGGAAAGCTATGCAGCATGAAAAATAATTTTGATAATAGAGGAAAATGTTGAATATAACAATAATGTTTTTAAAAGCACTGGGATCTCAAATATATACTTTTTTAAGTTAAACTATGTTTTGAAGGGGAGAGAGATTTTTAAAAGAATAATCCTTTAAAAAGTCTCACTACAGGGGCTTCCCTTCCCTTCCCTTCCCTGGTGGCGCAGTGGTTGAGAGTCCGCCTGCCGATGCAGGGGACATGGGTTCGTGCCCCGGTCCGGGAAGATTCCCCGTGCCGCGGAGCGGCTGGGCCCGTGAGCCATGGCCGCTGGGCCTGCGCGTCCGGAGCCTGTGCTCCGCAACGGGAGAGGCCACAGCAGTGAGAGGCCCGCCTACCAAAAAAAAAAAAAAAAAGTCTCACTACTTTCTAACCTACTCTAAGTTCCTGCGTAGAGAAAAGACGTCTTTCAACTTGCTGAGCATCATAAGTGAGTGATATTTGAATACAATCACAATAGTAACTTTTCTACTGTCTTTTCCCTAACCTTCTAAAATGCACTCTTAAAATGCAAAACATAATAAAATGCTAGCAAAACCTCACTTGGATTATAAAACAGCAATATTATTAACTCAGAAATATTGAGTCTACCATGAGCCTGTCATTTTTCCCAGTGTGAAATATTCAAGTATTAACAAATTTATTAAAGTAAGTTTGATCATTTTGATGCTGGGCTCACGGTCCCTGACTCATGAGAGTGGCTATTTAAAATACTTTACAGTGTTGGTCATTGAAGCAGGGTGATAGCTACATGGGAATTGATTATTCTAATTTGGGGTATATTTTGAAATTTTCATGATAAAAATTGAAAAATAATTTACATGGAACCAGTGCAAGCATGTGTAGTCCACAGTGGTTTTCTAAAACTCAAATTCTAAAGCTTTCTCAATTATGTGTACACTTTCCAGTTAACAGAGTTTGAAAATATAATCTTTTATTTAAGTACCGGTAACTAATATGTTTGCATAAGCATAAACTGTGTGCACACCTTAAGCGTTATTTAATATATTGCAGATGTTATTTTATAGTCATATGCATGTATCAGACTTTGTGTTAGAAGGGGCCTTGTTTGGGCATTGGAAAAAAATTGGTATATAAGAGTTATATTAACAGATTCATCTTTAATCATCTGACATTTTATTTTAGGATCAAAATTCTATTTTGATAAGCAAACTCATTCTACTAGGCACTTCCTTGTATGCTTTTATTATTAAATTTATCTGCAGTTTGACAAGCTGTTTGATCTTCCACATTTAACACAATTTAATTACCATAAAATAATACAATATTTCAGAGTTATATAAACCTTAGAAGTAATCTAAACTATGAAATAATTAAGGATAAGACAAGCAAGTTATCATTACAGCCCTAATTATGGGCATTCAATTAAAAATGTCGCACTGACTAGATTTAGTCTACTTTCCACATAGGGAAGGGCTCTTCCCCGTACGCTCTTGACGGATGATTCTATTAGTCTTGCTACAAGCCCTTCCAATGACAAGGAATTTATTAAATACCCCTGGTTTCTATAGCAAAGTACCTCAAGCTGGGTGGCTTAAAATAACAGAAATGTATTATCTTACAGATCTGGAGGCCAGAAGTGCAAAATCAAGGTGTCAGCAGGGCCAGGCTCCCTCTGAAACTTGGGGGGTAGAATTCTGCCTCGCCTCTTCCAGCTTCTGGTGGTTGTTGGCAATCCTTGGCGTGCCCTGGCTCACAGCTGCAGCACTTTAACCTCTACCTCTGTCATCACATGGCCTTCTCCCTGTGCGTCTCTGTCTTCCTATGGCCTTCTGCTCCTGTGTTTCTGTGTCTTTACATGGTATTCTCCCGAGTCTGCCCAAATTTGCTTCTTCTGATAAAGACACCCATCATATCAGATTAGGGCCCACCCTAATGACCCCATCTTAACTTGATGACATCTGCAAAGATCTTATTTCCACATAAAGTTACATTCACATGTACTGGGGTTTAGGACCTTGCATATCTTTGGGAGAATATAACTCAAGCCATGGCACCTCCACATAGGATACTGAGACACAGACAGCTGTAGGAACCGGACAGTGACCTTTGGTGGATCCCTTAAATTCTCTGGGATGAGGTTTTTCTCATTTTACACCTACCAAGGGCTGATCAAGCGCTACGCACATGTTCAGAGCACTGAAGAATAACTCCTCGAGTCTCACAAAGACCTTGCTCCTAGTAATTTCAGCCCCATATGAAAGGCCTTCAAATATTTGACGATAGCTATTATATTCCTACTAAGTCCTTTCTTCTTCAAGATAAACACTATCAATTCCTTCGAACATCTTTTATGTTGAATCAATCCTGATCTATCAATCTGAATAATCCTGAGTTGACTGTGCAGAAAATTAGAATTATGATTATCTGCATTACCTGCCTTCTAATTAAAAATTAAATATATGTATACATATATGGATATATATATATTTGGAATATATATACTTAGAAAAAAAAAATATATATATATATATATATTTGAACAATGACTCTTGCTTATCCAGACACTATCAATTCCTTCGAACATCTTTTATGTTGAATCAATCCTGATCTATCAATCTGAATAATCCTGAGTTGACTGTGCAGAAAATTAGAATTATGATTATCTGCATTACCTGCCTTCTAATTAAAACTTAAATATATGTATACATATATGGATATATATATATTTGGAATATATATACTTAGAAAAAAAAATATATATATATATATTTGAACAATGACTCTTGCTTATCCAGAATTCACAAAGTTTGTAGCAGGAATTGAATAAATTTATTTTCATAAATTCCACCCCAGTAGAGCTGGAGTTAATAAGGCTTTACAACACATACTGATAATGCTATTATACTTTGAATACTAGGCAATTCTGAATATTTTAAAACATTCATAATAACTATTACTTCCTCGTTAATGAACTGGTAAAAAGTTCAAGTAAAATGGGCTTGAAGGGCCCTGGCGATTATTTTCATAGAACACTGCAATGCCCTTTTTTAGATCCATCTCTTTTCACAAGAAATTTCTCAGAGGATTTAGTCAAACATGAAACTTTTTTGCTCTATTTGTAAGTAATGTATTTTTATTTCAAAATGAAATCTAATATGCTGCTATTTCGGATCTTAAAAATAGCTCAAAAGGCTCTTAGATCTTCATTTTGATCCGCATATGTGTGTCTGCAATTGGATTAGATAAATTGGAACTTCATGAAAATTAGGTAGAGTTAAACTATTTCATGCTCTGGTTTCTTATTGAGAAGTAATATAATTTTATCACGGGTCCATGGTGTCCTGGTGCTAGACTAAAGCTGAAACCAAGTTCAGGCTTCTATCAAATATTAAACTTTGACTTTGAGCCAAGATTCTGGTTTTCAACTAAGATGCTTTACGTCTATGGCAGCTTTGTACTTCATGGACTAATTGCCATAATACATGATTATTGATGCAGAATCCTCCATGGTTCCTTTTGGTCTGGTAGACTTGCATATTGAAACTTGAAGCTTTGACATATTTAATAGTACAAGTGACTGACTTTGCAGAAATTTCCTCACTTAAATCCTGACAGCCTTGTCCCCCTGAAGTAAGGATACCCTTCCTTTATCCCCATTTCTCCACCCACACTTCTGGCTGCCTACCACTAGCATTGCCCAGATTTTCAGTTGCTGGCATCTGGTAAATCCAATTCTTACTGTCCCAGAATGTACTAATTATATCCTACAGCTGATTAGAAAGCAGCCTCTTTGCTAAAGAACAGTTTATTTAGCTTGTCAATGAATAAGACTTGGTTTGAATTTTGATTTAAAAATCAAAGGGAAACGGAAAAGGGGTGAGAAGGAGGAAAATATATTCTTCATAAAGCAGGAAGTTCTGTTAATTAAACTGAAAAATATAAATATAGATTTTGTATAAGACTGGAAGGAGGGGCTTTAGGATAAAACACTAAAACTGGAGGAATTAAAATGTGTATCTGCATTTCGAGAACCTGGCTTTAAAAGTCTAGAAATATGTTATTTTAAAATCTCAACATACTTGTAGGAGATTTGTCAATGACCTAATTTGAAAACTAGTCAGACTCTAGAGAGAAATGGGGAAGGTTATGTTTTATTGATGAATGTTTCATGAATAACATGCATGATTCAATATTTACGCTTTGGTTAAATGCTTTTGAATAGTCAAATTTCTGTAATCTGTATTTCTATTCATTGTTTACACAGGATTTATTAAGGAAAAGATACAGCTCCTCATATTAACAGAGCTTTACAATGAATTTAGAGGTGACATCATTTTAGGCAGGTGTTAAGCATTGAAATATATAAATAATAGCCTGATCCATTCACTTTTTTCCCCTTTATTTTCATAATCAAATCTGATCACCACAAGCAACAAAGAAAGACATTTCCATGCAATTTTCAAAACTGTTCCCAATTTACCATGACTAATTAAAATGTGAAGCTCCATAACACTTTCGGTCAGTGGTTCTCCAGTCTGGCTGCACTTTAGAATGATCTAGAGAAGCTTTTTAAAAATGTACAATATTGTCCCCACCCCCTTGCCACTCCCCACACACTAATTTATTCAGAATCTCTGGGCATGGGACCCAGGAACCATACTTCGATTATTAAGTCTCCCAGGTGATTCAAATATGTATGTAAGATTGAGAATAATCTTTCTTTGGGGAAGTTGGTCATGAAAGATTGGGAAGCCATAAGAAAATGTGGTGAATTAAGAACCAGATAAAAACAGAAAATCAATTAATGAAAAGAATCTGTTTCAGAGACGTGGAGGGTCTTGGAGATACTTCCTGTATCCTGTACTGCAGAGTTTTGTAAGGGGCACATGGATCCCTCTGAAAAGCTGATGAAAAGCTGTGGACCTCTCCACAGAAAAGCAGACACATCCAGAACACATGACACTGGCATGGAAGGTGTTATATTTGGAGGAAAACCAGAATCTCAAGACAAAAAGCCCTGAACCAGAGCAAAGAAAGAAATGTTTAAAATCAAGAAATGAAGCCCAATTATTGTATGCACTGGGCCATGCAGGCAGAGATTACAGTGACACATAAAGGTCTGTGAGATAGAAAAACTTTCCAAAACGACATAAACTTGTCTCATTTTAAGACAATATACATACGAGCTTCTATCTTTGCTGAATCTAACATGCTCTCCTCCTGATTGCCACACCCTACAGCCAAAGTGAAGATTCACACATTGCTTATTCTAGTGTAGCTTCCTGCACCATTCTCCAGAAAGTTTAACAAATTTCCTCTATTCCCTTTCCTTTGAATAATGTTAGACTGATGCTGCTAAAGTAGACTCCCAAATTGTAAAGTCCTTCCGATTTCAACCTTGCTACACTCAAGGATATACTAACTGTCTACTTCACGGTCTTTTTTATAATTTGAATTTTATTTCATTCTTTCTCTCTAGAATTTCCACTCAATGCACGGTGATTTTCTTTGAGCCATTCTTAGACGATCTCATTCAAATCAAGCTCTTTAAATTTTCTCAATCCGCCTTTTTATATTAATGACACTAAAAGTGTAACTTGGGTGATAAAATCAGTTCTGAGGCTATTCTAACTATAATCACTCAGCCTAATAAATCCTAGATTTGTCTGTGCTTTCTATAACTAAAATTATTAAGCCGTTGGGTACCCCGAATCAAAGGACTCCTTAGAAGTTATAACATTTTGAATCCACTGGTGTGTATAAGTAGACCAAGCTATATCAATACTTCATAAAAGTTAAGAATATTTCAAGATTCCTATTCAAGCTGTTTTTAGGGTCTTTCCATTCAAGCCACTATCTTGATACTGTTATTAATAGACAGGTAGCAGATGAGATTCACATCAGTGGCACACTGAACAGCATGGCATGTGAACACGGGCAAGGATGAAGAACGATTAAAAGATTAGAAAAGTAAAATCCATGAGATAACAGTACATGTCTGTATAACAATATATCTACACAGAAATGCATTGCAGGGGATCAGTGAAAAAAGTTCCCCATCAAACAATAGAACATCTAAAGAATACTGAAGGTCTGCCCCACAGAGCACAGTGTTTCTATTTCTGTTGTACTTGTATGTGGCATGTTGGATTGGATTATTAAAATATCTGTATCACTCCACATTATGAAAAACTTCATTTAAATTACAACTAAAATCTTGCTCCTCTGGTAACTAGATTTAATCTTATTGTAGACATTAATACTGACTAGTCCCCTTAGCTGAGTTCTCATTAAGGACACTTACATAAATTCATATCGGTCTTACTTAAAATTAGGCCACCTACATTGTAACTGATATATATTTATATATTTATAACATAAATATTATAATTTACTCTCCTTAAAGGCTATCCACTTCAACTTCTTAAATGGATACGTTTCTTTGTTTAGATATAGTTTATAATTCTACACAGTTTCACATAAAGAAAATGAGTGGAAATCCACTGGAAAAAAGCTATAAAGCTTGTATCATCCCAAAGTTATCCCTAAGGAGCAGAAAAACAATTATATGTCTAAAATTTTGCAAGCAGTGAATGTTCATTAAATATTTAAAGGAAGGCAGTAGAACTCAGAATCCCTCTCGCCAGTATATCCAGAGTAGTTCAAAAGAGACTTTTATGCCTTCAATAAAATTTACCAAGAATTTCTGGAAGACAACTTTATCCAAAACACCATATATCTTTTATTATCAATTTTTTCTTTGCTATTTATAATCATCTAAACAATTATATGATATCAAAATGTGAAAGACCATGTAGCTCAGCAATTTGTCACTTCTCGTACTATGCTTATAATAAACAGAATTTACCAGAAATCGAAGCTCAAAATTTAAGACTCCTTAGTTTCAGCAGATCACATTTTGATCTTTCTGAGCCCACTGTGCTACATGGTACACGAGTCACCACTTTTGCAAGAAACAGCCTGCAGTAGGAGTTGAGAGCTCAGCTAACAGACTGTAATTACATTATTCAGTGATCTGCAGTGTGTGCCTCAAGCAACAGCTCAACACGCCATTCATGGCTGTGAAGGCTGGAAAACAATGAGCAAAAATCAAAACAGAGAAAAAGAAAATCAAAAGTAAAAGCTAGTGTTTGTCAATGGGGTTCAGGTTAGAATTAAAGTTGCAGAATCCAAGGCCAAAGTCGCCTTCAAATTTTGGTAGTATCAAGAATCCAGCAAACAATTACATGTGGAAACCATTTGGGCTTGAGTATATTTGCAGGAATTTTAAACTACTGTCACCTAAGCCAAGAGCAGAGCCATTTTAACTAGTGGCAGCTCGTCTCCCAATTTCAAGCTTGAAACCTTAAAGTATAAATAATGCTAAAGTGGGCAATTTAACAGAAGTAATCAATATTTGATTTTATACAAGGAGAACCATACCCCACCACCCAACAACTAGATTTCTGAATACTGCCAGGTAAGTATTGTTACCGGAAAGTTATTCATCATTTTTTAAAAATTATATGTATATATTTATACGCACACATATACATATATATATACACGTGTCTGTTCACAATATTAACCAAAAGAAATCCTCGTCTACTTAAATCAACCAGCAGCCTAGTAGAACTAATCGTGTATGTCAGTGCAGATTTCAAACATGAGCGAAGGAAAAACCTTTGTTTGCAGCATAAACGAAACTCTGCCTGGTTGGAACACTGCCATACCACTAAGTGATCTATTGATAACTTGTGGCTCAAAATACTGCCATCATCAGATCCCTTCCTTTGGTAGTACTATACACATTTTGATGTTAAGAGAACATGTACACTTCATATGCAAGATATAATGCAAGCAGAAATTGCTCCCTTGATGTAACCAGTAGTTATTTATGAACGTTGAGCCGTGCAAAATTGTGGTTATTTGCAGATCCTCATTAATAACACCTCAGACTATTTCTGCAAAGGCAAATGCACTATGACATTCAATATTTTTTCTTCACAACGGTTTGAATTCCCTCTGAATCGAAGTAGAAAATAGGTAATTGTACCCGTGGTTCAAATAGCAATACCGTTTATTTTAGGATTGTTGTGAGAGCCAATGGGTTCTTTGTCAGCTTCAGTGTTTGAACAAATAAAATTGCTTCTCTTCCCACAATATAAAATGCCAGAATGGTGTTACTTTTCTGAAGGAGATTGTGCAAAAAACAGTTCTAGGGTTAAAAATCCCTTAAGTGTTTCAGACCCTGCCAATGAAATTTAGTTGCTCTAAAAGAAAAGTAAAATCTATAAAACCTAACAAGCAAGGATAGACAACACTGGAAAATTAGAGCCTCAGTAACAGTTTAGACAGAAAGAAGCAGCACAAAACTAAAATCTTCCCTTTTGTAATATTAGTTTTAATTTAGGTTACACATGAAGCATTTGGAGGTATTCATCAAATAACTGCTTAGTCAAAGTATTTGAAGGATTATAGACAAGACTATAAATAAGATAAAGATTCCCAGCAGCACCTTGTCCCCACCTCCCAAAACTCATGCTCCTTCATCCTGTCCAATCTCTGGGGCCCAATTCCATCCTTACCTGCCTAATGTCTCCCAATGGATCTCATCACATATGTCTCTGTCTCTGAACACGCCATTTCTCCAAGTCTTTACTTGTCTGTCTTCTTCATGAAAATATACGTGTCCCGAACTCTGTTCCCACAGAACATATCAGTGATATTCAACCTACAGCATCTTTCAATTATGCACTCTGTTAAAGAAGCTGTGCTTAAGGGACTTCCCTGGCGGTCCAGTGGTTAAGACACTGCGCTTCCACTGCAGAGGGTACAGGTTCAATCCCTGGTTGGGGAATTAAGATCCCTCATGCTGAGCAGCGTGGGCAAAATATAGGGAAAAAAAAGAAAAGAAACTGATTAAGATGAAATTTTTCCTTATTCTGAGAAAGATAATTATGAATTTAGACTATATAGACTATGTGTTTATTCATTAATGCAGATAGACATTCTTCTAAGGGCTTAATAGCCATCATGAAACTGTAGTCTTGAGAGAACTGTCTCTTATTCACCTGTGAACAGTGCCTAGTACCAGCACATGGGAGTCATTCAGTAAATGTTGCTTGAACTTAACTGAATTACCTCCAGTTTAGTCCAAAACTTTGTATTGTTGATAAAGAAACTTTGCCCTTGGTAATGGCTAATACGTCCGAAAGAGTAAAATTTTTAACGTTTACTGGATGGTTTGCAAGAGTCATTAACCATCAAGATACCAATGAATAGATCCCTGCACACCCTCTAAAGAGCACATGAGTTAGTTACAATGTGAGGGACACCTCACATTGTATCCATCACAGCATGTAATACTCCAATATCTGTTCATATAACTTTAATTTTGAGGGCTTATAATTTATTTATTCATTTAATTTTTTTTCTTACAGACTCTCTCTAATCCACTCACTTTTTATTTATTTTTGGGCGGGGGGGAGAAAAGAATATTATCTGTTTTTTTTTTTAATTTTTTTTATATACAGCAGGTTCTTATTAGTCATCAATTTTATACACATCAGTGTTTACATGTCAATCTCAATCTCCCAATTCATTACACCACCATCCCCACCACCCTGCTGCTTTCCATTCTTGGTGTCCATATGTTTGTTCTCTACATCTGTGTCTCTATTTCTGCCCTGCAAACCAGTTCATCTGTACCATTTTTCTAGGTTCCACATATATGCGTTAATATACGATATTTGTTTTTCTCTTTCTGACTTACTTCACTCTGTATGACAGTCTCTAGATTCAT
>NC_041226.1:64759965-64761295 GCF_002837175.3 Physeter macrocephalus
AGTGGGCATTTAGTTTGCTTCCATGACCTGGCTATTGTAAATAGTGCTGCAATGAACATTGGGGTGCATGTGTCTTTTTGAATTGTGGTTTTCTCTGGGTATATGCCCAGTAGTGGGATTGCTGGATCATATGGTAATTCTATTTTTAGTTTTTTAAGAAACCCCCATACTGTTCTCCATAGTGGCTGTATCAGTTTACTTTCCTACCAACAGTGCAAGAGGGTTCCCTTTTCTCCATACCCTCTCCAGCATTTGTTGTTTGTACATTTTCTGATGAAGCCTATTCTAACTGCTGTGAGGTGATACCTCATTGTAGTTTTGATTTGCATTTCTCTAATAATTAGTGATGTTGAGCAGCTTTTCATGCGCTTCTTGGCCATCTGTATGTCTTCTTTGGAGAAATGTCTATTTAGGTCTTCTGCCCATTTCTGGATTGGGTTGTTTTTTTAATATTGAGCTGCATGAGCTGTTTATATATTTTGGAGATTAATCCTTTGTCCGTTGATTCGTTTGCAAATATTTTCTCCCATTCTGAGGGTTGTCTTATCGTCTTGCTTATGGTTTCCTTTGCCGTGCAAAAGCTTTGTAGTTTCATTAGGTCCCATTTGTTTATTTTTGTCTTTATTTCCATTTCTCTAGGAGGTGGATCAAAAAAGGTCTTGCTGTGATTTATGATAAAGAGTGTTCTTCCTATGTTTTCCTCTAAGAGTTTTGTAGTGTGCAGTCTTACATTTAGGTCTCTAATCCATTTTTACTTTATTTTTGTGTATGGAGTTTGGGAGTGTTCTGATTTCATTCGTTTACATGTAGCTGTCCAGTTTTCCCAGCACCACTTATTGAAGAGGCTGTCTTTTCTCCATTGTATATCCTTGCCTCCTTTGTCATAGATTATTTGACCATAGGTGCGTGGGTTTATCTCTGGGCTTTCTATCTTGTTCCATTGATCTATGTTTCTGTTTTTGTGCCAGTACCATATTGTCTTCATCACTGTAGCTTTGTAGTAGTGTCTGATGTCAGGGAGTCTGATTCCTCCAGCTCCGTTTTTTCCCCTCAAGACTGCTTTGGCTATTCGGGGTCTTTTGTGTATCCATACAAATTTGAAGATTTTTTGTTCTAGTTCCTTAAAAAACTGCCATTGGTAATTTGATAGGGATTGCATTGAATCTGTACATTGCTTTGGGTAGTATAGTCATTTTCACAATATTGATTCTTCCAATCCAAGAACACGGTATATCTCTCCATGTGTTGGTATCATCTTGAATTTCTTTCATCAGTGTCTTATAGTTTTCTGCATACAGGTCTTTTGTCTCCCTAGGTAGGTTTATTCCTA
>NC_041226.1:64762442-64763150 GCF_002837175.3 Physeter macrocephalus
TTCTGCAGTGTCTGTTGTAACTTCTCCTTTTTCATTTCTAATTTTATTGATTTGAGTCCTCTCCCTCTTTTTTTTTTTCTTTTTTTTGCGGTATGCGGACCTCTCACTGTTGTGGTCTCTCACGTTGCGGAGCACAGGCTCGAGACCTGTGCTCCGGACGCACAGGCTCAGCGGCCATGGCTCACGGGAGATTTTTCTTGTTTCTTGAGGTAGGCTTGTATAGCTATAGACTTCCCTCTAGAACTGCTTTTGGTACATCCCATAGGTTTTGGATTGTCATGTATTCATTGTCATTTGTCTCTAGGTATTTCTTGATTTCCTCTTTGATTTCTTCAGTGATCTCTTGGTTATTTGGTAAAATAGTGTTTAGTCTCCATGTGTTTGTGTTTTTTCCTTTTTTCCCCCTATAATTCATTTCTAATCTCATAGCATTATGGTCAGAAAAGACGCTTGATATGAATTCAATTTTCTTAAATTTACTGAGGTTTGATTTGTGACCCAAGATGTGATCTATCCTGGAGAAAGTTATGTACGCACTTGAGAAGAAAGTGTAGTCTGCTGTTTTTCGATGGAATGTCCTTTAAATATCAATTAAATCTATCTGGTCTATTGTGTCATTTAAAGCTTCTGTTTCCTTATTTATTTTCATTTTGGATGATCTGTCCTTTGGTGTAAGTGAGGTGTTAAAGTCCCCCACTATTATTGTGT
>NC_041226.1:64763191-64801031 GCF_002837175.3 Physeter macrocephalus
TTTAAAGTTTATTTTGTCTGATATGAGAATTGCTACTCCAGCTTTCTTCTGATTTCCATTTGCATGGAATATCTTTTTTGATCCCCTCACTTTCAGTCTGTATGTGTCCCTAGGTCTGAATTGGGTCTCTTGTAGACAGCATATATATGGGTCTTGTTTTTGTATCCATTCAGCAAGCCTGTGTCTTTTGGTTGGAGCATTTAATCCATTCACATTTAAGGTAATTATCGATACGTACATTCCTGTTACCATTTTCTTAATTGTTTTAGGTTTGTTTTTGTAGCTCCTTTTCTTCTCTTGTGTTTCCCACTTAGAGAACTTCCTTTAACATTTGTTGTAAAGCTGGTTTGGTGGTGCTGAATTCTCTTAGCTTTTGCTTGTCTGTAAAGGTTTTAATGTCTCTGTCAAATATGAATGAGATCCTTGCTGGGTAGAGTAATCTTGCTTGTAGTTTCTTCCCTTTCATCACTTTATATATTTCGTGCCACTCCCTTCTGGCTTTGTAGAGTTTTTGCTGAGAAATCAGCTGTTAACCTTATGGAAGTTCCCTTGTATGTTATTTGTCATTTTTCCCTTGCTGCTTTCAATAATTTTTCTTTGTCTTTAACTTTTGCCAATTTCATTACTATGTGTCTCAGCATGTTTCTCCTTGGGCTTATCCTGTATGGGACTCACTGTGTTTTCTGGACTTGGGTGACTATTTCCTTTCCCATGTTAGGGAAATTTTCAACTATAATCCCTTCAAATATTTTCTTGGGTCCTTTCTCTCTTCTCCTTCTGGGACCCCTATAATGCAAATGTTGTTGCTCCATTGGTTTTCTGAGGTCCTGGATCATCTTCACTACCATTATTCTGAATTCTTTTCTGGAAGGTTGCCTATCTCCACTTCATTTAGTTGTTTTTCTGGGGTTTTATCTTGTTCCTTCATCTGATACATAGCCCTCTGCCTTTTCATCTTGTCTATCTTTCTGTGAATGTGGTTTTTGTTCCACAGGCTGCAGGATTGTAGTTCTTCCTGCTTCTGCTGTCTGTCCTCTGGGGGCTTATACTTTAAATTGTTATTTGTTCTCTTTGTCCAGTTGCTTAATACATACAGCATACAAGAGCATGCAAATAGCAGACTTTGATTCCAGTCATTCTGTGAAATGTCTCCTTACCTACAAGCTCACCCCTCCATTGCCAAAAGTTAATTATGTATATGCCAGTATACTACACAACTTATACTCTAAGTCAGATACTGCGCACACACACACACTCACTCTGGAGAAACAGAACAAAGTATGTGTGTGTGTGTGTGTGTGTGTGTGTGTGTATATACACATATATATATATGGGATCAACATAATCTAATCTAAAATACCTTCACAGAAACACCTAGAATAATATTTAACCAGATATCTGGATACTGTAGCCCAGCCAATTTGACAGATAAAATTATCACAAACTCGAAGCATTTGGGTTCTCCTATACTGCATTTAAAGATGAAGAAACTTAATTTTGTTCATATAACAAACTACTTAATCAGTCCTCCTGTATAGCTGACCCAAATCTCCCTGGTAATCATTAATTGATAAGGAGATCAGCAAAGAGACAATATATGTCTTTGGTTGCATATCATCATTTTGATGGAAATACCTTTAAATGCAAACACATGAAATGTGTAGAATTAAGTTGCTAGCCTAAAGGGGGTCATACTTTATGATACATACTAGAAGAATCTGCTCTTCTCATAATATTTGTTTCTTATCTAGCTGCAATAAAACTTTATTACAGAGACCATAAAGCATTTTCACCTCCTAAATTCACTTCTTAAAGTAGCCATTAAGTGTCTACAATGTACCCATTTATACTGCTATTAATAGCAATTATGATGCCAACTGTAGCCAGCAAGAGGGTGAAATGCAATGAAAATGTAATCCTAAAGACCTTATATACTGTAATCTTCTCAGTGATGGTAGAATTCTCTGCTCTGTATACACAGTCAGAAAATATAAAGTTGTGTCCTTCCAGTTTAATAAGTAAAACATGTTTTCTCTGAAGATACAAAATCTAGGTAGGAAAGATGTGTAAGGTGATTCTCACCACCCTCAGCCATTTTCCTAGAATGTACCTCTGATCATGTCAAGTAATTTTTCCAAAAATCTTTGATAGAATCTCTCAGTCAGAAAACTATACCAAATCCATCCTCTGGCCTCTTTCTGTACAGCTTGAGAACTAAAAATGGGTTTTACAATTTAAAGTGTTGTTGGAAAAAAAAAAAAAGCAAAGAAGATATGTGACAGAGAACATTTTTGACCACAGAACCTAAAATGTTTCCTGTCTAGCCTTTTACAGAACAAGTTAATAAGTTTACCAACCCCTGGTTTAGAAGATGAAGTACAGAACCCATAACATGATGTTTAAGGCCTTCCACACTCTGAAGGCCAATTGACAGACTAACCATCCCTCAAGTGTTCACCGTCTTGGTGTGTCCTTCTTTTCCTCTCCTGTCATCTAAATTCAGCTGTCCATCAAGATGATGCTCAAGTTCATCTTCTCTATGAAGCATTATCTTGCTGATCAATTCCATCGTAATCTCCCTCTCCTTGGAACTTGGGCAGACATCAGTATTTGCTTTACTCACTGATGATCATGATTCTTTTTATGCACACATTTTGATCTAAACTTATCTTCCCAAAAAGAGTGTAAGACCCTGACAGTGTCATGCAGATGTTTAATATCAGTATTGCAAATTTTAAGGACTTTCTATGTCCTGCAAGTCTGATTTCTTTTTCATCAATAGTTAATCACCATCATTTATGAGCGATTACTATTGCCAAATGTTGCCAAACATACACATACATTTTTTCTTCAATTTAGTCCTTACAAAATGTTTGGTGATAAGAATAATTCTATTATTTTTACACAGAGACTAATATTAAAGAGAATAAAAGAGTGTGCAGTACACAAGAGAGCACAAAAGCCAGAGTGGAGAGGGAAAGATAGATTGAGAGAGAAAGAGAGAGAGTACATTCCCACAGTTTATACAATACAAATGTTTATCTAATGGAATTGGAGTGAAGAAACTTTATGAAGATTTGGTTGGTAGTTAACATTTAAATCATTCAGTCAACCAAAATGGAAGTAATTCATGAGTTCTAGGTTCTGTGAGGAAGATAAATTTGACAGAAGTCCTTCATGACATTGGATTTAAATGATATATTGGATCTGAAACCAAAAATATAGGCAGTAAAAGTATAAAGAGATAAATCAGACTCCATCAAAATTAAAAGCTTCTATGCATCAAAGGATACCTTCAACAGAGTGAAAAGGCAACCTATGGAATGGGAGAAAATATTTGCAAATTATATATCTGATAAGGGGTTACTATGCAGAATATGTAAAGAATTCCCACAACTAAACAACAGAAAGCAAACAAATCGATTTAAAAATGGGCAAGAGACTTGAAGAGACAATTCTCCAAAAAAGATATACAAATGACTGACAAGCACAAAAAAAAAGGTTGCTCAAATCATTAGTTGTTCAAATCATCACGCATCATTAAGGAAATGCAAATCAAAACCACAATGAAAAAAAAGAAAAAAAAAACCACAATGAGATACCACTCATTGATGGCTACTGTCAAAAAAAAAAACAAAAACAGAAAACAGCAAGTGTGGGCAAGGATGTGGTGAAACTGGAATCCTTGCACACTGTTGGTAGGAATGTAAAGTGGTGCAACCTCTATGGAAAGCAGTATGACGGTTCCTTAACAAATTAAAAATAGAACTACCATATGATATAGCAATTCTACTTCTGGGTATATGCCCCAAAATAAATGAAAGCAGCGTCTCAAAAAGATTTGTGTACACCAGCGTTTATATCAGCATTTTTCACAACAGCTGAGAGATGGAAGCAACCCAAGTGTCCATCAACAGACGAATGGATAAACAAAATGTGATCTATCCATACAATGGAATATAATGCAGCCATAAAGAGGAAGGAAATTCTGACATATTCTACAACATGGATGAATCTTGAGGATATTATGCTAAGTGAAATAATCTAGTCACAGAAGGACAAATATGGTATGATCCCCCTTATGTGAGGTATCTGAAGTAGTTAAATTCATAGAGAGAGAAAGTAGGATGGTGGTGGCAGGGGCTGGGTGAAGGGAGAGGGGGAGTTCTTTATTGGGTGTAGAGTTTCATTGTTGCCAGCTGAAAAGCACCAGGAGATTGACTGCACAACAGTCAATAGTACAATGTGAATGTACTTAGCAGTACTGAACCGTACACTTAAAATGATTCAGATGACAAATTTTACGTTCTGTATATTTTACCACAATTAAAATTTTTTTAATAAAACAGATTTCATAGAGGCTTCTATTCTTGACCTGAAGGGATATTCACCACATTAACAAAACTTAAAGTGACTGTGAGATGACAAAATCACAATTACAACATAAGCCCAAGATTCCTAAAATGGGCCCTGGGCCTAGGCACCTGAAAGATGTTAGAATCTGCTTGGTTTTCACACCTGTGGAAATGCAGAAATGTTCATGTATTCTCCAGTAAGGTACAAAATTGCAGCTTTAAAAAAGTCTTCTAGGGCTTCCCTGGTGGCGCAGTGGTTGAGAAACCGCCTGCCGATGCAGGGGACGCGGGTTCGTGCCCCGGTCTGGGAAGATCCCACATGCCACGGAGCGGCTGGGCCCGTGAGCCATGGCCGCTGAGCCTGCGCGTCCCGAGCCTGTGCTCCGCAAAGGGAGAGGCCACAACAGTGAGAGGCCTGCGTACCGCAAAAAAAAAAAAAAAAAGTCTTCTATACTTTCTCTGGTAAACAGTGACTTCGCTCTTACATGAATGTATTAATACCATCTCATGATTTAATTAATTCACCTCATTTTTAAAAATCTCTTGCCTTTTCCAATATAATAGAGAAACTATGCAGAAATCCAAATTTTTGTTACTGTTTAAGAAATTAACCCGGTGCACGAATAGAAAGTAAACAGTAGATGGCATTTGTCATTTTCCTCCCAGGTGACTTGACAACTGGGACTTGAGCTGCTGCTGGGCATCATTAGTCATTAGGTGTTTCAAATAATTTCACATCATTAGTTAATTCAAATTTCCATGCCACAAAATAATCAGATTACCAAATCTGTGTTCTGTGCAAAACACAAAGGCTTACTGAGATTCTGTAAGGGCTTCATTTCTACTTCAAATAAACTTTTAGAAAGTTGAAGGGATAGTTCTACACATGAAAAGTTAAATAGCAGCATAGGACTGAAAATATAAAGAAAATCAGGAAAGGGAGGTCTTAAGGAAGTGCGTGTTTAACTGCAAACACAGAGATAACAAATAAAGGGCTGTGGTTTTTGCAGAGGCCTCGGAAAGATCTGCAAAGACTTATAGGGAAGGATATATCAGAGCAGCAGTTCTCAGTTGAGGGCAGTTGTCCCCCCTGGAAATGCTAAGCAAGGCAGGCTTGGAAATATTTTTGGCTGCCACAGCTGGGAGGGGGAACAATATGGGTGTCTCGTGGATAGATGCCAGGGATGATGCTAAACATCCTACAATTCACAGGACCATTCCCCACAAAAAAAGAATGATCTGGTCCAAAATGTCAATAGTGCTAAGGTTGAGAAACCCTGGACTAAAGCTAAGCCGTTTTCATAAAAAGGATTTTACTAAAGTGCTGAAGGATGGAAGAGAAAAGATATGACAGAGGGAAGTAAAGAATCATAAATACAAAGGGCTAAAGGGCTAAAGGGCTAAAGCATTGAGGGGTGCTAAGTGGATGAATTTAACTTGAGTGAAGGGCTTTATATAAGAGTGGGCAGTCTTGAAATACAGGCTAGAAAGAGCATGAGATTTGGAGCTCAGCTATTACTAGATGTGAGACTTTGAATACTTATTTGTCTCCTCTGAGCCTGATTTTTCTTATCTATAAAATGAAGATAATATTTACCTCTTATATTTTTGACAAGGTCAGACCAGATAACTGAAAATGTTTCCCATGTTGGCAGGACAAAGGAGACAATCAATAGGAGACAGGGAAAGGTCCATCCCTTCAATTATCTACATCCCAGGGATTATTGAGGTTCAATTTTCAATTGCTGATTGAAATGACTGATTTTCAATTACTTACCACAATCAACGAAAAGCTGATTAGTTAAGCTTTTATTATCAGCTTCCATCCTTTCCCTCATTTATTCAACAACTATGTCTTCAGTTATCCTTCTTTTCAGGCAGTGCTCCCTTTCCTTAAGAGAGCCTTCAATCACTTAGAGAAAATCAGATTTATGTTTTAAAAATGAAAGGAAGTCTTACAAAGCCTCTGAATGAATAATGTACAGATGACTCCAAACTTGTAACTTAATTGTTTCCTCAACAAGGATCATAAAGGGATCTTAAGTCAAGAGTCTCCTGTGATGGTACTTGCAATTCACCCTGAACTCTGACGTTATTGATACATCAGCGTTCTCTCTTAACATGACCAAATTCTCCTTGTGCAAGTTGAAAACATTTTCTTTCACTGTTTCACCATGTTTGTTCTTAAATACATACAGACTTTCCCACATACAGACTGCCTTGGTTAAAATCGTTGCCTCATTCAATGGTATATAGATTGTCTCCCATTGACTAGGCAAGCATACGCTTTTTTATAAATAACCTTGGCTGGGACTGGTGTCCATGTGGAGTCCTGAGGTTGCAGTCAAACAAGTGTCGGGGCTTCCCTGGTGGCGCAGTGGTTGCGCGTCCGCCTGCCGATGCAGGGGAACCGGGTTCGCGCCCCGGTCCGGGAGGATCCCACATGCCGCGGAGCGGCTGGGCCCGTGAGCCATGGCCGCTGAGCCTGCGCGTCCGGAGCCTGTGCTCCGCAACGGGAGAGGCCACAACAGAGGGAGGCCCGCGTACCACACAAAAAAAACCAAAAAAACAAAAAAAACAAGTGTCGGTCGTCACTTCTAGTACAGGCTTTAGCCTTGAATATGGAAAGATAGGATTGCAGAGGGAACACGCGATATCATGAACCCTGGTTGCCTAAAACAACTCTGCGAGTGCACAGAGTAGAAAACAGTCAACGCTGGCTGAAACAAGTAGGAAATGATGTCATTTGAAGTGTTTGAGGTGTGAATTGAAAGATAATTAGGTGCTCACACGACAGACAAATTAGGGGTGAGTATTCTAAGCAGAAGCAACAGCTTAAAGATTAAAGATTTACAGGAGGAAGACAGGCTCTAAGAGGTGGAACGCCAGGGGTGGTTCCCCACGGCTGGATCATGCAGGAGAAGGAGGGGAGAAGCTAGAGAGGCACAGCAGCCTGATTACAAAAGGTAAAGATGAGTTTGGCATTTTGTAGGGTTATGTGGAGTTATTAAATAATTTTACAAAAGAAGGTAATATCATCATATTTGTGCTTTTAGAAAGCCCCTCTGGTTGCAATGTTCAAGGTGGATTAGAAAAGACAAGACCAAAGAATAAATATGGCAAATATCAGTAGAAAAATTTCTTGACTTCCATACCTGATCTTGTGACCATTGCCTTGGAACAAATTAGGTTATGAAAATGGGGTCTCCTGTATACAACATCACCTGGTGGGAGGCAACATTTCTTGCTTAGTGTATTATTAAGGGTTCTTGAGACAAAAGGAACCAATAGGATAGACACATGATATAGATAGATAGATAGATAGATAGATAGATAGATAGATAGATAATAGATAGATATGATAGATATAGATAGATATAGAGAGATGATAGATATAGATAGATGATAGATGATAGATATAGATGATAGATAGATATAGATGATAGAGATGATTGATAGGTAGATAGAGATAGATGATAGATAATAGATATAGATAGATATAGATGATAGAATGATAGATAGATATACATAAATTCATTTTTAGAAATTTATTTCGATAAATTATTCTAAGATATTAGCTCATATGATTGAGGCTGGCAAATCCAAAATCTGTAGGGTAGGCCAACAGGCTGGAGACCCAGAGAAGAGATAGTCCTGCAGTTCAAGTCAAAGGCCTTCAGCCTAAAGATCCAGGAAAGAGCAACATTGCAGTTCAGGTCTAAAGGCTACCAGGATGGAGACACAGGAAAGAGCCCATGTTGCAGGTCAAAGGAAGTAGTAGGAATGGAGAAGTGACTGCAACTAGATATGGGCTTGTTTGGCCAGATATTTCTGAAAGCTAAATTCAGAGCACTGTGGCTTAGGGATCACAGATAGGAATTGAAAAGGGTGAAGACCCAGATACTCACAGTCACAAACCTTAACACCCTCTCTCCTCCTTTATTTGACAGCAAGGATAGTCTGGCAGTTTTGGATGACTTAACCAAATGGGATCTATCTGGTTACCAGTAAAAGGGAAATCTTCATTATTCTTTGTACCTAGTAACGTGATCACAGGTAAATGACCCTGTTCACTAAGACAATTTGTTTTCATTTAAATAGATGCTTATTTAAAGCCTGAGTTATTGCTGTTCTCCCAGGGCCTAATTCTCTGCCTGCACATCATGGGTCTTTCTTAAGTAAGTTACTTATGGAATCCTTTGCAAACATTGGATTTAATTAACTTTTTGGGAGGCCAATCTTAACATATACAGTACTGTGGATAGTCTACATTCAAGGTTCTTCATTAAGGAATGAGTATAATCAAAATAATGCATAGAGACCAGCAAATCTTTCAGATTATTTTTTTGAGATTGCTATCAGTACCCCAGCAAGAATGATAAGAAACTAACAAAGATAGTGACAATAGAAAGAGAAAAATTGGGATCCACGGAAAAGACATTGCAAAGCACAGATAGAATCTGGTGACTCGACATACAGGGATGGACGATTACCATTTCAAAACCAGGAAAGTAACATAAGAGGTGGGTTAAGTATCCTGGGGGGAAATGGTGAGTTCTAATTTATAAGTGCTAAACTGGTATTTCCAAAATGTTATCCAAGAGGAAATGTTCATATTATAAAGTAGAAGCAGCCTAAGAACAAGAACTAGAATTTGAAATAAAAGATTTTTTAAAAATTGAGATTAATATGGAAGAAAGCCATGGATTTGGAAAATCTCTGAAAGATGAGCCAGTAGAGAAAGAAATAATTCTGAACATGAAAATAATCTGTCATACCTTTAGGAATAGAGAGCCACAAATTAGATACTGAAGGAGCAGTTAAGAAAGAGAGTAAGGGACCAAATGTTGTGGTCAAGAGAAGAAAATTTCACTTGACTTTAGATATGCATCCCTTAACATGCCCAAAGTCCCTCGCTATCACCCCTTTTCTCCTGTTATGCACAGCAACATATTTAGAATATGAACATTTTGCTTTATGTCCCTAGTACCTTATATCCACTTGAACTTCTATCCATTACATAAGAGCCATATACCAACTACCCCCCGAAACTGTCCTCTAAAATCTCAGGGTGCCTCATGGTCACAATCTAATTGACTTCCACATTTTTCTTTTCTTACTTTATTTATCTGCATTCTTTGGCGCTACAGACTACACCTTTATTTAAAAATATTTCTTGGGGCTTCCCTGGTGGCCAGTGGTTGCGCGTCCGCCTGCCGATGCAGGGGAACCGGGTTCGCGCCCCGGTCTGGGAGGATCCCACATGCCGCGGAGCGGCTGGGCCCGTGAGCCATGGCCGCTGGGCCTGCGCGTCCGGAGCCTGTGCTCCGCAACGGGAGAGGCCGCAGCAGAGGCCGCAGCAGAGGGAGGCCCGCATACCACCAAAAAAATAAAAATAAACTTTAAAAATATTTCTTCTTTTGGTTTATTAAAACCAATAACTTCTGGATTTCTAAACTCTGCAGGGAGAGGGTCTTCTCAGTCTCCATCTTGGTCTTTCTTTTCTTTGCCTCTAAATATATTCTCCAGGTTTCTTTCAGCTCTCTTCTCTTCTCACATTTTAAGTGATCCCTAGGCAATTTCTCCTATATACATCAATTCAGTCCATAGACTATGATGACCCCCAAATCTTTTTTTTTACTCACATCTTTTCTATGATCTCTGAACAATAATATTCGATTGTCCACTTGATATGTCCAATTGGTGGGCCCATAAGCATCTATAAGTTAACATTCTTCAGACTTAATCCAAATCCTTCCCCAAACCTGCCATTCCCCCACTATTTCTAACCTTAAAAGCCTTCCTTCTATCCAGTGGTCTAAGCTAGAAACCTGGGAATCATTTTAGGTTCATCTATCTCCCAATTACCATAACAAAGCATACACCTGGGCATGAATTTTTGACCCTCTAAGTATCTCTTTTATTTACCCCTTTTTTTCCATTTCAACTGCCATTACCCTACTTCAACATAATTATCTCTTACCTAGGATAATGCAATGAGTTCCTAACTGATCAATCTACTTCTTATCCCACCTTATATCTCTTTATCAATCTGCTTCTCCATGTTCTTTCTCCAACATGCCCACTTCAGATACATCCACCATACTGAAATTTCAAAAAGGTTTCATGTCATAGCACTCACATACTTGGAAAATTCTCCCCATAACCTACTGAAAAAAATCTGTACAATTGCCAACATAAACAAATTCTTTCATGACTCACTCAGCTTCTGCCTAACTAACTCAAATAATCTTACCTCTCAACCTCTAGATCCCTATATCCAGACATAATTCCCCTACCCTGAAATTCCCAGCCAAGCTTCCATTAAAAAGCCCTTCCTTTGCATAGAACACCTTCTCCTCATGTCACAACTCTCTTTTGTGACTGGTGAACTTCCGTCACCATTGCCTTTTCAGTTCAAAGGTTACTTTCTTCTAGTACCTACTGTATGCCAAGGACTGTGCTCAATGCCCGGAATATAAAGATATATGAGACAGTGTACTCCACGTGGCAAATATCCAGTAAATATGTACTTAATGAAAGTATAAGACAGAAACTAAAATAAGTTCAAAGAATGATTATGAAATGCAATGTAACACATAGCAGAGGAATATGGCTGGTTCTTCCCTTGAGGAGTCAGGGCATCAGGAAAGTTGTCTAGGAAAGATGACCACCTTAGAGTTCATGCTTACCAGGTAAACAGAATTGGAAGAAAAATTCCACCACAGAAGAGTAGCCTGAACCACAAAAGAGCATGGCATGCAAGAGGAAATTGCAAATGTTTCCACTTGACTGGTGCACAGAAAGTCAAATGGAGAGGTGAGTTGAATAGAAAGAGGAGGAGAGGGAGCATCAAATGATAATGCTGAAAAAGATGGTTGGCCAAAATCATGGAAGGATTTGTATGCAAGCATCCAATTACTAAGACAGTGGGAAAACTAAACGGAAATGGTTTTAAAAGAAGGATGGGGTATGAAAGACAAACCAGGAGATTAGGGATAACAGTCACAGATGATTGATGGGGCCCTGTAAACAGAAGATGAGCATGTGAATTCATCAGAAAAGGTACGGTGAAGAGTTAAAACAGATATGTAAGCTATTAAAGAAGCAAACATGAATGAACTTAGAATAGATTTTACGTGGTTTGGAGTGAGGAAGAGGGAAAGAGTCCATATTGATTCCTGCTTTTCTGATTCAGGTGATTTGGTGAATGTTACCATGACAATTCAACCCTTTTTTCAGAAATAAAAAGTTTTAAATTTTACTAGTGTCATTGTTTTCTTTTTTTAATTAACCACTGTTAATAAAGATGAGCATATTTGAACATATCATTATCTTGACTAGCAAACCTAAACATTTTTTTAACATCTTTATTGTAGTATAATTGCTTTACACTGTTGTGTTAGTTTCTGCTGTATAACAAAGTGAATCAGTTATATGTATACATATGTCCCCATATCCCCTCCCTCTTGAGTCCCCCTTCCACTCTCCTTATCCCACCCCTCTAGGTGGTCACAAAGCACCGAACTGGTCTCCCTGTGCTATGCGGCTGCTTCCCGCTAGCTATCTGTTTTACACTTGGTAGTGTATATATGTCCATGCCACTGTCTCACTTCATCCAAGCTTATCCTTCCCCCTCCCCGTGTCCTCAAGTCCATTCTCTACGGCTACGTCTTTATTCCTGTCCTGCCCCTAGCTTCATCAGGACCATTTTTTTTTTTTAAGATTCCATATATATGTGTCAGCATACGGTATTTGTTTTTCTCTTTCTGACTTACTTCACTCTGTATGACAGACTAGGTCCATCCAGCTCTCTACAAATAACTCCATTTCATTTCATTTCTTTTTATGGCTGAGTAATATTCCATTGCATATATGTGCTACATCTTCTTTATCCATTCATCTGTTGATGGACACTTAAAACCTAGACATTTCAACACAAAACAGCCTTAGTTAATATTTATCAGTGGTAGTATTTTACCAGTTTTTCTCCTTGCTGCTAGCAAACACCAGAGGCGTATTATTTTTTGCATTCAATCTTGAGTCTCCAAGGATTGGATTACCGTATTCTACTTTTTTTGTTTTTAAAAACAAAAAAGTAAAACTACTTTCACTTCTAAAAAAAAGTGAATTTTTACAATCTGTATTGATTAAATGTCTTTAAATAGCAACTCACTTTTGCTACATATCCCACTGACAAGAAAATCAGTGATTTTAATGGTCATGATAAAAAGCCACACACTACCCCTTTCTGCAGTGTTGTTTTAATTGCAGCCCAACTTGTTCTTTTCCCTTTTCGGTTAACAATGCCAAAACCATGTGGTGAGTTACCAGCCAAAATGATTGAAATGTGGGATTCTTGGCTACAGATAGGGCAACACCAAACCTTGGGAGCTAACCAGAGGTGTTGATGATTCATTAACAAAACATAAAATTGTGAGGTGGGTAGCTAAGCATCCAGGAAGCACCAATTACTGTGACTCGTTCCACAAGTTTGCCTTTGGCTGGAAAGAACTGCCAGTCAGCAGCCTCACCATTGGCCGCCATTCCCAGGAAAGTTGATGTTTCCATATCAGCATGTATAGGCTATTTACACAGAGGCGGAAAAGACCAGTGGATTATAAAGTTCCTCTACTTGTCCTCACGATATTAATCTAGAGGGAAATTAGGTGAGATCTCTTTTGCAGAAAGTTCTACAATCTTCCATATTAAGGACAGACATCTTATGCTTGAATGGTGGGTTTGTTTAAAGAATTTCACACACGTTGGCGGCATAAGTTGTATATTTATAAGTACACATAAACGACAAGATGGCTTGCCCAGAACCCGGGTGCCCAATTCCAGACCCTGTTCAGTAACCAAAATTAGCATTTCTACACAAGCACTCTAAATTTTGTTAGAATTGGAGCTTATTAACACATCCCCAGTTTAATAGCTTTTGACATAAAAGGGAGCTGCCTTTCAATCACTTCTATTCCCATGCAAAACAATATTTATAAACTGTTAACATTTCATGTCATGTGTTCAGAAAAAGAGATCCCAATCCAGTTGCTGTCAGCCAGCACTACAGAAGGTAAAACGGAATACCCTCAGATTGCTATATTTCATGCCATGTCTGCTGCTTCACAGCACAAAGCAAAAAGAGAAAGTTGATGATTATTTAATATGGTCAGACAGACAAATCATGCAAATCAGATGAAACAAATCCCTGCATATTACTTCATAGTTCAAATATTTAAATTTCCTTCATACACCTTATTAATTTTCTGCTTCCCCCCTTTAACTTATGATCTGTAGATTTTACCTATTACAGATATTTTCCATTGCAACTATATTTATTTTTCTTTATACATTTATTAAACACTTATTGAGTGCCCACTATCTTTCAGACACTGAATATTACTTGAAACAGGGTTAACCGGTATTTTGAGATCATTGTAAAGCACAAGTTTAGTAGTGATCACCAAAGAACTCAAATATGCAAGTAATTTAATTCCTACCAATGTTATTTTAATCTACTGAAGGATGGCATGCCCAAATATGACTCATGTTCTGTTAATAGAATATATTAAGAATATCCCTGAAAGTTATGTGTCTGTCACAAGTTATCTCCATGGATGAACATTAAAACTGAATGAAGTTCTTGGGAGATACATCCAAATAAAAAGCGAGAAGTCTTGTCAACCATCTGGAACTTTCCTACACGATGCCAAACATCCAGATACTTGTTAAAATCTGGATGAGCATTAGCTGTCATTTAGTTACAGCTTGAGCTATTTTTTTTTCCAACATTCAGATGGTTCTAGTAAATGTTAATTTCTAGACTGTTATGTATGTCTAAGATGGCATCTCATCAACAATATTAGGCTTTTCATTTTAGTTTTGATATTTTGAATAAAAGCATATGATTAACAAGTTTTGTAGTAACACAATAGGCAAGTGCCAATCCACTTGTAAGAAAACCACTTCAGCTGAAATTGTCATGTCTGATCTGAAGACTGTGTTTAATTTTTATAGAAATACAAGTGCAAAAGTATAGACTGTCCTTTTTATCTTGCTTATAAAACAGAAAAAAAATGTTTAACATGTCATGTTTATGACCAACACTTGATAAGCTTGATTTAACAGAGTTCTGTCGTTAAGAAATACATCCCTTTGTCACTTCCCCCCATTACAATTTGAATGAATTTTTCAACAAATGTAGACACAATGTTGAGCTTATAAAGTTCTTTAAAAATCACAAGTTGGCCTTAGTGCCACCCATAGTTTCTAACAGTTGATCTAATCACTATTTGCTATTTATTGTCCTTCCCTCCCCAGGTGCCAGGTATATTAAGACTCTCTAGTAAAGAAGATCAGTGATAAATTTCTTTCTCAGATAGAATATATTCTATGCTTTCAATGTGTTTCTTGCATTATTTAAGCAAGCTATTTTTTCTAACTAAATATTTTATTTTTTCATATGTATAGTTTTTTAAATCATTTAACAAAATAGAAATATTTATTACCATATACTTTCAAAGTTAGTATTGCCTGTTGCCTTAAAACAAAACATATGACTCTAAGCAGAAGTAAATGGGTTTGAATAGTTTTATTCATGAAATTTTATATGTGTAGAAAAATACATATACCAGAAAAATCTTAAGAATGCTTTGCTGATATTGATAAATCTAGAGTTGCTTTTAATGTATATAATATCCCTTTGAATTTTATATAATTAATACTGGCATTAATTAAATGGCATACGAGTTAATAAATTTAACCAACTTAAGTGTAGTTTTGAAACTGATACCCTTTTGCTTCAGAGTTTCAAAGTGAAATCACTTCTTCTAAACGAGATGAACCAGCTTGGTCAACATGGATGCTAAAATTACAGGGAAATTTTTCTTGATACTCAATTCAGTTAGAAAGCTTTTAAGTAGTTTTGGAACAAGTTAGGTATGTGGATCTACTTTTCTTTCTTTTTTTTTTTTTTGTAAATTTATTTATTTTTATTTTTGGCTGCATTGGGTCTTTGTTGCTGCGCACGGGCTTTCTCTAGTTGTGGCATGAGGGCTTCTCATTGCAGTGGCTTCTCTTGTTGTGGAGCAAGGGCTCTAAGCGCACGGACTTCAGTAGTTGTGGCACGCGGGCTCTAGAGCGCAGGCTCAGTAGTTGTGGTACACGGGCACAGTTGCTCCGCGGCATGTGGGATCTTCCCGGACAAGGGCTTGAACCCGTGTCCCCTGCGTTGGCAGGCAGGTTCTTAACCACTGCGCCACCAGGGAAGCCCTGTGGATCTACTTTTCAAGAGCAAAGCTTTTCAAGTCTAAATACAGATCAAGTATTGTTGATGAAAATTTAGTGGCCAAACTGAGATGACCAAAATGATCTATGTTCCACTTAGCATTTTTGAGTGTTACTGAAAACTTTATATACATGCAAGATCATATACACATATAAGTACATTGGCTTATGTGCTCAAGTCCATTGCTAATTCCACTTTTTAGACCAAACATTAAAAGAACTCACAGATGCTTTCAAATCTGCAATGAGTGCAAGAAAATCCTCAGATGTGGATTGGGCATTGGCATAAACTTAGCTAGTTGGCATCAGCATTAGTAACAGGTGGCATAGTAGGCAGTGAAATTGCAAAGGCAGAACAGTTTGCATTTCCTGTGTCATCTCAATTTTTTTAGTAAGTGTAATTTTGGTCATTAGGAGCAAGTTTGTTTTTTCAATGGAATCTCCAAAACCCAAGAATATTTATTCATTATTGTTAATATTTAAGTTTGTATAGGTTTTTAACCTATCATTTGAGAAATAATAATGATGCCTTTACATATCCTATGACAGTATACAATTTTTTCACATACATCATTGTATTTTTCCCCACTACAAGGCATGGATCTGACAAGCTCAAAGAATAAAACCCAATTATATTAACAACTTCTATCAACTAACTTCCTCATTGCTGTGCGCTTGATTTTAAAAAGTGTTACACCATTTTCACAATGTCCCATCTATTGAAATTGTATTAATCCAAATAATTACAGTTGCCAGCATTTAGAAAATATCTTCTATATGATATAAATTTTTGTAATTTTCTTTGGACAATACTATTCTATTTGGATTATGACTTACAATGTGTTTTAGATTTATTGTTTATAGTTTATGTTTGTATTAAAATTAGAAACACAAGTAGAAAGTTCTTCAGTATTATGTAAGTATGATTAGAAATAATGCTAATTATTCATAAAAATGTAAATGTTCCTTTTAATTTTAAGTCTAATAGTAAAGAAAAATAGTTAAGCATTGTGGTCATAAAAAAAGTATGAGTTTTGGATTGAGATAAAGTCTGCCTTTTATAATTCACTTAGCTCTAAATTTTACCTGAGTAAAAGAGAGAATAGTTTTTGGTTTTGTTGTTGTTGTTGTTGTTATTGTTGTTGTTGTTTTGTGGTACGCGGGCCTCTCACTGTTGTGGCCTCTCCCCTTGCGAAGCGCAGGCTCTGGACGCGCAGGCTCAGCGGCCACGGCTCACGGGCCCAGCCGCTCCGCGGCATATGGGATCTTCCCGGACCGGGGCACGAACCCGTGTCCCCTGCATCGGCAGGCGGACTCTCAACCACTGCGCCACCAGGGAAGCCCGAGAATAGTTTTTACTTATAAAATTGTGATGAAAATTAAATGGTTCCTTCTGAAGGCTGTGAGGGCAGGATCTGTTCCAGGACTCTCTACTTGGCTTGTAGGTGACCATCTCCCTCCTGTGTCTCTTCATATGGTCTTCCTTCTATGCATGTCTCTGTATCCAAATTTGCCCACTTTATAATGACACTAGTCATTTTGGATCAGGGTACCGGCTAATGACCTCATTTTAACTTGATCACCTCTGTAAAGACCCTATTGCCAAATAAGGTCCATTCTGAGGTATCGGGGGTTAGGACTACAATATATGAATTTTAGGGGTGGATATGATTCAACCCATAACAGACACCAACTAAGAAGGGCTTAACCCTGTTCAAGAGAACAAGAATCCAGATATTTGATATTGTTATTGAACCAAACTTGGATCTGCTGGTCCACCACACAGCAAAGCCAATTTACTGACACCTGGTTGTGGTGAAGGAAATTACAGTGTTTGCTTGCAGGGCACCAAGCGAGGAGTATGAGTAGCTTATGCTCAAAAGACTGGAACTCCCCTATGGCTTTCAGGGAAGGGTTTTTAAAGGCAACATTTAGGGTGAGCGCTGAAGGATGCATGAATTTCTTCTGATTGGTCGGTGGTGAAATACTGGGGTGATGTTTTAAGAATCCTAATCATCAAACTTCTGATTTCAACCTGTCTGGGGTCTCCGTGCTTGTGGTCAGAATGTAGTCACCATCCTCCACCTGAGCCAGGTAACTGGCTCCAAGATAACTGTCAGATTATTATGTATATCCCCTGAGAAGGAACTAGGACTCTGTTTTATTATTGAACTATTGTTCAGGCTATCTGGCTTAACTGCTTGTCCTTTGTTTCTGCATTCCCTCCCTTCCCTAATTAGTAACTGCTTGAGCCTACACTTTGGAACACAAGAAAGGCCTAGGAGACCAAAGCCTTTATTTATAAAAAGAAACGGGGGACCCAGCTGGGTTTTGTACCTGGGAGGACCTCACAGGGTCCTGCTCAGTTTCAATATAAGGTACAATTTATATCTGGCTTCTTCCTTCAGCAGGATGACTTGAATGCTCGGTTAAAGTTGTATCTGCATCATTTAAGACAAATGGCTACCCTACTAGAGTTAAAACTATCTATTGGAGTCATACTGAGATCTGTCATAATTCACAACACTTTTTCCTTTACCATTTATTTTTGTACTTTAATTGCACTAGAGTCTTCTTCTTCCTCTCTCTATCTCTTTATAAATCACTCATACCTAATAAGATTTTGAATTTTCCCATTTTGGAGAATAAAATAAATTCAAAATAAAATGAAATACTAGTATTTAAGCCTTTCATGAACATTTTGGCTCATATCCATGTCATTGGTCTTAGTGACATCCAGTGGCCATGACAAGTCAGTGGCAGGACTTCAGTTCTTTCCAAAAGTATCTTTATGCACTTATCTAAAACATAGGAAAAAAGACAATCTATCCTTAGATCCCGTATCATTTTAACATTAGTGTAATAAAATACTCCCATGTCATTTCTCATTCATAAACTGAACTACCTTATATATCAGAAAAATAAAGATTGTGACATTTAGTTTTATTTCACTCCACCCTTCGTTAATAAATTAATATCTCGTACCACTTAAATATGTAATCTACAAGTTTTCTTTTAAGTTCTAAACAGATATGGCTTCTACTGGCAAGTAATATTTTGTTTTCACACATCTTTAGGTTAGAGTACTTTTATTTAAATAAAATTATCAAATATACTATTAATGGTATGTGTTATTCTAAACACTCAAAATTTTTCTTTCTAGGTTCTTTTGATCTATGATTTAAAATATTACCTATTTCATTCAAATGCAATGAAAAGTTTTTGCTGAAACACAATTATGAAGGTCTGACTAGGCCCCAGGTGCTGAAGTCAGAGACTGAAGAATCAGACGATAGCTCTCGTTTTTAAAAAGTCCACAAAATCTATGGTACAAATTTTTGTGCCTTGAGGCAAGTTATTTAGTTCTTTAGACTGAGTTTCTGATAATAATGATGCTGATCATTACAGTGTTAAGCTAAGAACCAACTACAAACAATGATTACCTAGTACTTTGTAGTTTAAAAAGTCAATCATGCAAATTTGCCATAGAGAAAACCTAAGGGGAGTCAGGAAGTAAACCTTTCTATCTTTCTAAATAATAGGAAGGTAATCCATCTTAGCCCCCTTTTGTTATGCAGCACAAGGCTAGGAGCTGTGGCCTGATGGAGCAAGCCACAGAGAACTCACTTAATGCATACCTGCAGTTGAATAGAACTCAAGAATATGGTACTTATGTTTTACTGGGAAATGAATATACATATGTGAAATCTCTAAAAAGGGTTTGGTTGAGTACATAATTAAATGTTAGGCTCTAAAAGAGTTATAGAAGTTGAGTAGTGGAACAATGTCAGTGGGCCGCAGTAATAAGTAAAGGCTTCAGGAGAAAGGAGTATTCATCCTAACAGAGGCACAGGCATTTGATTATCAAAGAGTAGTAGGAAGAAAGGGAGAAAAGAGGCAGTTTAATTTAAGGCAGAGATGGAAGTAAGACGTGGAAGTGAGACACAAGTACACGGGAATGGTGAGGGAATGATCCTGAGCTGCAGCTTTTTTGGGGGGGGAGGGGCGGGGTAGGGGGGAAGCAGGACACTTGGGGGGCCAGTTAATATGTGCTTTGACCAAAGGCTGATGGACCTGATTACCAGGAGAAACAAAGAGTCATTACACATTTTCAGAACTCAATGACATGATACAAGCAGCATGACAAGAAATCTAAACTGCTATTTGAACCAAAGATGCATTGTGTTTCTTGTAAGGTGACCATTAAAGAAAACCGAACATAAGTTCATGAAAGCGTAGATAGTAACGTTGGAAAGGAAAGAAAGATTTAGAAATGCCAAAGCACTAAATGAGCCCAGTGACCAGTAGCCTGTGGAAGTGAGGCAGGAGATGGATGGGCCCCAGGCTGAGCAGCTGGAATTCTGTTCCCTGTGGACAGACACTCCAAGATAAAGATGATGGCAGGAGCAAAAGGAGGAGCTGAGTCCTGCTTAGATAAAAGATAGAGACCACATATTTCTCATTCTTGAGGTCAAGGAGACCTCCCAAACTACACATGCACAGAAAGGTTCCTCAGAGCTCAGAGAAGGGAGGGGGTGCCAGACCATAATATATTCTGTCAACTTCCCAGAGACCCTTGGGCTGGAATCCATCTTGGCTAGAAGGTGCACATGCACACAGAGGAGGGCCCTGAGTCAGACCAAACATGGACTCAGAGCCAGACAAAGCAAGATGATTGGCCAGAGGAAACCTGGAAGAACTGCCCCCATATAAGTGATTTAAACTACCCCAAAGGCACAACTCTCTCTCTGAGCCTGCCCGTGTGTCTATTCTGAGCCTGCCCGTGTGTCTATCTACACATTACTTTTTCCCTCCTAATAAACTCTTTACTTGTTTCACTACTTTTTGTCCCTCTGCTGAAATTCCTTTCTCCAGAGCAGACGAGCCAGGGCCTTGTCACTAGCCACTGGACCTCCTGGTCTAGTGGCTAGGATTCAGTGCTCTCACTGCCACGGCCTGGCTTCAATCCCTGGTCAGGGAACTGAGATCCTGCTTCAAGCCTCCGCAGGCTGTGGTCACCGCACAGCCACCTGAGATCAGAAGGTACATGTCAGCAAAAAGTAAAAGAAACCATTCAAGATACAGACACTGAATGGTGCTGCTCCAAATAAAGAAATTAAAAAAATAAAGACAAAGGGAGAGAGGATAAAAGGGGAATTTTTTGATGGGAAAAGACAAAGCTTTTACATTTTCAAAGGAAAAGTTCAATAAGTACCTAGAATTGTTAGGGATTGGGACCAAAGGTGAGAATTTCAGGGTCCAAACTCTAGACAAGATGGTTATATACTCCAACGAGTAATGGAATGTGGAAGCCAAAGCCAGCTTGGGCTGGGAAGTTGGTGGAGAGAAGAACTGTTAAGGTTAGGAGAAGAAAAGTGAAACCATGAAAGGTCCAGAGATCTGGAAACAAGAGAATAAAGTATCTCAGACGTCAAAAAAGTAGTATTTTTTAAAAGAATGGAAAAGTAAATAGATATAATTACAGCAGAGAAATCAAGGAGAATAAATGCTGAGAACAGGTATTCAGTGCAGATGGGACAGGAAGAGAGGAGAGATGGAGTTTGCCATGACTAACTTCAGAGAAAGTGGTTTCATGGAGTGATTGGACTCCTATTCAAATTACCAAAAAGTTAGGAGGAAAGATGTTAGTGAGGGAATTCATGAATTAAATTGAATAAGACCGTTCATTTCAAAGAACGCAACTGATAGCATAAATGGAATGATATTAGGAAGGAGAACCAGGATGCAGTAAAAATTTCACTTTTAAAAAGAAGATTAAGGCAGCTTTCGAAGCAGAAGAAAAGACTTCCGAGTTTGGGAAGGTTGAAGATTAGGAGAGGGCAGGAAAAATTAAAGGGAAAGGCAGTAAAGAGAAGAATCAAAAGAGTTCCTTTAAAAGTGTGAAGAGATAAAAGCCAAGGTACAGGGCTTCCCTGGTGGCACAGTGGTTAAGAATCTGCCTGCCAATGCAGGGGACAAGGGTTCGATCCCTGGTCCGGGAAGATTCCACATGCCTCGGAGTAACTAAGCCCGTGCGCCAAAACTACTGAGCCTGTGCTCTAGAGCCCGCGAGTCACAACTACTGAGCCCGTGTGCCACAACTACTGCAACCCGTGCACCTAGAGCCCGTGCTCCGCAACAAGAGAAGCCACCGCAATGAGAAGTCCACGCAACGAAGAGTAGCCCTCGCTCGCCACAACTAGAGAAAGCCCGCGCGCAGCAACGAAGACCCAATGCAGCCAAAAATAAATAAATAAATAAATAAATTTATTTTTAAAAAGCCAAGGGACATCAGACATCTGCTTGAAACATCAGAAAACTTTTGAGAGAGGATATATCTTTCTTTGAGACTTGAGAGAAGAATAAAAGAAAGATGGATGGATAGATAGACAGACAGACAGACAGACAGATAGATAGATAGATAGATAGATAGATAGATAGATAGATAGATAGATAGATAGATAGATAGATAGATAGATAGATAGATAGATAGATAGATAGATAGATAGATAGATAGATGATAGATCAAATTAAAGTTGAGAGGTCTGATAGGATTGAGGTCTTAAAGAAAGAAAACAAGTCCTGAAAAGTTACAGAGAATAATCCAGGGAACCAGTGAGGGATAAATAAAAAGAGTGCTGATCGGGCGGACCTGGCCAAGTTGAGGCTGTACGGCAGGCTCAAGCAGGGCACCAGCTGCATGAAGTCACAGGACTTTCTCTGGGAGCAGTCTGCAGCCTGCAAGTAGAAGGCTCACCATGGAGCCATCCAAGGTTGGAGATGAGGAGGGCCCACGAGGGAGTCGAAAATGCTGGCAGGAGCACTGAGGCAGCTTACCACTTAACATTGTACATGGTGGGAAGGACTCAACTTTAGTCTGCTGAGAGAAGCTTGATTTTAGCCAAAAAAGGTCAGGATGAGTAATGTCGTAATTCCCAAAGCAGAAAGCAAGTTTCAACAGTTGTGGGAAAAGGAGACACAAGAAAATTCACAGAAGAGCTGAATTTGACACTTCTGAGTGACTGGGAGAGGTGTTTTATGATAGGGAGTTGCACTCATGGCTGATGTGTCAGGGAGGCGGCATTAACCATGAGATCAAGGGTTCTGATAGTTAAGAACTTGGAGGTTGAAAAATGTCATTTTGGATGAGAGAATGAAACCATGAAGAGGTAGGCCATGAGCTGGATTCTACTGGTTTGGGTAAATGAATTTTGATTTTTTTTTTTTCCTCTGAGCAGTGGTCCTCAAAGTATGGGCTTCAGATGGGCACCATCAGTGTCATGTGAAAAACTGAAAAAACATAATTTATTGGGCCCCACCTCTCTATTGAATCAGAAACTCTGGGGATGAGACTCAGCAATCCAGGTTTTAAGAAGCTCTCCAGGTGATGATGCATGTTCAAGTTTGAGAACAACTGTCTTAGAGAACAGAGCAAGGAAGATGAAAAGGATAGATGACAAGGACCTTATCTGTTAAAAAGTGGAGTGAGTGAGGCTTGATCAATATTCTGAAACAATCATGTAAAACACAAGTAATAATGAAAACCAAGAAATCAACACTTTTTTAAACCTTTTGCATTTTAAACCTTTTGCATATATTTGAAAGTTTCATTCAAATATATCTACATTTTCTGCAGAGCAAAGGAAAGACTTATGGAACAGGAGAAAAGATTTGCAAACCATATTTCTGATAAGAGGTTAATATCTAAAATAAATAAGAAACTCCTAGACTTTAATAGCAAAATACACAAATAACCAGATATAAAAATATGGGTACAAAAATTGAATAGACATTTCTCCAAAGAAGACACAAAAATGGCCAACAGGTATATGAAAAGAGGCTTAACATCAGGGAAATGCAAATCAAAACTACAAGAGTACCCCATACTGGAACTCTATACCTGTTCTTCAGTGACAATTTCATTTAAAAAAAATTGGAATGTTTACCAACTGTTCATAGAAAATAATTGAAAATTGCAAGAAATGCATGCAAAGTTTAGGGATGCTGCATTTTAACAAGATAGAAAATAAATAGTTCAAAGGAGAAGAGTGAAATGTAGGAAAGTATAATTCACAACATTATAAATATGAGGTTGCTTTGTGATTTTCTAAGAGCAACCTTTTAACAAATACATTCTGAAGAATCATGACAAGTTAGACATGTTACCAATTCCTGGTAATTACTTTATGAAAAAATATGATTCATTGTTAGATTATTTACATAAAAACAATTTACAGTTCTGTTTGAGTTTAATTATTTAAATGTCAGACTAAATATGTTCTCTAGAGAAATCTTAGTAAAATTATAATTTCATTAGTAAACAATGAGGCTTATTTCTTTCTCTACTGTATACTTAGCTGTACTCTGGTGATGGCTAAGATGGGAATCCAAGTAACTGACAGAGGCTGAAGCTTTAGGGGCAGCAAGCACCCAACTAGGAAAAAGGCAGTATATCAATGCCCTCACGCTCACCCAAGCCTATGTATTCAATTTAAATGATTCTTAACTTATGTAATATAAATGCACTGCCAGTGAAGTCACTTAATACATCTGTTAAAATGATATTTATCTCAAAAAATATTTCAAAATTTGCTTAATTACAAAGGCAACATCTTTATGTTGTCTAAGTGCAGTCCGTGTGCACTGTAGAAAGTCAGGAAATTCAGATAAATAAAACCAAGAAAATAAAAATGCCATATTTCTACCATCCATAGATTGCTACACACACTCTTTAGACTAGACCTCAGTGTAAAGCTTCCAAGATATTTTGGTATCTCACACACAAATACACACAGCCCACATTTTTTTTTCAGTTAGTTAACCTCTATGTTTCCTTATCAATAAATCTGCATGTTACCTAATATATAGTCCATATTCTGATTTCCCCAACTGACCCAGAAATACTCATTACAGTTGGTTTATCTAAACCAGAACACAAGATGACTTCTGTTTTTGTGTGTGTGTGTGTGTGTGTTTTACAGTCCTTGAATCTCTTCTTTTTAAATCTAACACACTTGCCCCTTCTGTTGTTATTTTCCTTCACAGTATTGACTTGTTGAGGAGACTTTGCCAGTTATACTGAAGAATACTTCACCTTCTAGATGTGCTACAGAGTAACTTAGCTTATTCTTTTCTATTGAATTTGGTTCTAAATACTTGGTGGATTCAGAACACACCATATATGATGCAGTGCACATCAACACATCAGGAGACATCTGGATGACCCATCATTCATGACACTAAGACTAACCACAGAATTTAGGTCATGATAGTCAGATTCCTTCAAGTATAGCTACTTCTCTCCCTTGGGACTAGAAAGTTATCTCTGTGGTTTTACTTTGGTATCCTTCAAATATCCAATCCCTATCAATCCTAATAGTCTTTACACTAATTGATAAGCCTTGCCAGAACTCCTAAAGGAGTTGCAAATTGCTGCTATTTTAAATCCTTCAAATTCAGAAAGTAAAATTAAACAGAATTATTATGGTTTCACTTACTTAGTGCTTACAAAGTGTCAGGTTCTGTGCAATGGTCTTTATAAGTACTGAGTCATTTAAACCTCATTCCAATCCTACAAGGTAGGTAATATCTAGTCCATGGAGCCAGTGAGGAAACTAAGCCTATTAGAATAACCCTCTTCAAGAAGTTAAATCATCTGTTCTTGCTAGCTGCTCATTAATGTTTGAGGTAGAAGTTAAAGCCTGTATCTGGCTGACTCCAAAGAATATGATATTTCCCATTAAGTAACATTGCCTGCTCCAACCACAAATGTGTTTTGCTTTGGTTTAAAAAATTAATTCATTAATAATAATGTTAAAATGGCACTATGAAATAGAGCCTTGTATTTCCAGAAAATGAACAGTCTTACCCTATCAAGTGGAGGTAGTTTATGCGATCTCAGGTGAGTTCTCTCTGCCCCTCCTTCTCCCTCTTTAGCACTCAATTTCTAAAATCTCTTTGGTTAAATTTAAAAGAGTATTGGAATTTTTTGAAAATTTAAAATTGGGGGGTGGGAGGAGAGGTCAGAGGCAATGTTAGAGACCTTGTGAGGAAACCTCTGTTGGCTTATTTCCCTTAGAGTCACCAATGTGCACCTGGTATTGAAGAAGTCAAATTATTATACTGAGACTTTTTTGAATATTTGTCACAAATACTCTCTGCCATTCCATGACTTACTATTTCACTGCCATTACGGTATATCCTGATGACCAGAAGTTCTTCATTTTAATGGTAGCGAATTTATCAATCTTTTTCTTTGTATTTTGCACCTCTGTCTGTAATAAATCCATTCTTACCCAAAAGGCAAGTAAATATTGTCTTTGGTTATCTTCTTTTAAAAGGTTACAGTTGTATTTTTCACATTGAACCTAACTGGAATTATTTCTTTTCTTTTTTGGATATGGCATGAGTTAGTGATCCATTTTCTGTCTTATTATCTATTTATTTTGTTTTGATGATTGAAAACTCAACCTTCTCCTCATTGAACTTCTAATAGACCTCCTGACCGAGTTCAAGTTCTATATTTGCTTGGTCTTCCTTTAAGATCAGTAACCTCTTGCATTAATCAACTTGTCTACTGCCGTGTATGTACTACATATTGTTTAAGTATTACAACATTTTTATAAATCTTTCAGTTTGTTATTACATAAAAGAAACTTGGATAAATGTGTCCTTTTCCACATGGACACACAAACACATACACATAACAACTAAAATTTTATTTGAAATTTTATGTAAAATTTCACTGAATCAGTAGGTCTATTTGGGGAGAATTAACATGTTTAAAATATTTAGTCTTTGAATCCATGTACTTGGAAAGTATCACTATTTATTTGTTTTTCTTAAATATCCTTAAAAGTTTACTGTTTTATGTATGAAATCCCTTTGTATCTTTGGCTATATTTATTCTTAAACACTGCACATTTTTATAGCTATTCTAAATTATTTACCTTTTCAAATTGTGTTTTCATTTTTTTTTTTTTTTGTATTTTAATTTCAGGCCGCTCTTATTTCATACTATACATAACATAAAAGCTGTTTCCAGTCAGATGATGTCAGAAGGCTATAGATGTTGAAAAAAGAACAGAAAATACAAAATCTCTTTTGCAGACCCTTTTGCTATTAGCTGAATGTATTAGATATCCATAGCTATAGCTATGACTAAGGTACATGGCACATTAAAAAAAAGAAAATCTTGGTTCCACCATACTTACTGCTATGGTAGGTACTGGCACTACCATAGCACTAACTAAATTTTCACAAACCGAGATATCTGACTTCCATGTAACAGAAGTATGAATAGCAGATAGTTGTGAGGGAGCAATCAAATTATTTTCTCTAATTGTATTTTACAAATGTGTAGAAATAAAAATTGCTTTTTATATATTGATTTTTGAATCAAACATTACTAAATCTCATAAAATTCTAATCATTTTTTCTTAAGAGTTGTTTTCCATAAAGACAATCATATTTTGGCAAATGAATATTTTGTTTTACCTTTTGTTATTCTTATATACTTGCATTCTGTTTTCTTTTACTATTGTCCTGCCTTGAATTGCAAGGTAAAAATGGAAAAGAAGGGGCTTCCCTGGTGGCGCAGTGGTTGAGAATCCGCCTGCCGATTCATGGGACACGGGTTCATGCCCCGGTCCGGGAAGATCCCACATGCCGCAGAGCGGCTGGGCCCGTGAGCCATGGCCGTGGAGCCTGTGCTCCGCAACGGGAGAGGCCACAACAGTGAGAGGCCCGCGTACTGCAAAAAAAAAAAAAAAAAAAAAAAGGAAAAGAAATTATAGTGGCTATCTTCGACCATGTTCTTACTTTTCGGGGAAATGTTTTCAATGTTTCATCATAAAACATGACATTTGTTGCAGTTTTTGTATATATTTATCATTTTCTAAGAATTCTTATGATTGGATACTGAGTTTTATTGAATACTTTCTTTGCATCTAATGATATTCTATGGGTTTCATTTTAATGTTTACATTACTTATATTAATTACGCGAATTACATTAATACGTTTCAAGATGGAAAACCATCCTTGCATTAGAAAATAAACACAACTTGATAAAATGTATCATATTTTTATACTTGGCTAGATTTGTAATCTGTAATTTGTTGTTATATGGGGGAAGACCCTATAAGCAGAGGGAACAGCAAGTAAAAGGCTCTGGGTACAAAAGTACCTGGTGTATTCAAGGAACTGCACAAAATTCAGAGTAGCTGAGGAGAGTCAACAGAAGAGTAGAAAATGCATTTAGAAGGATAACACAGGGCTAGATCCTGTCAGACCCTGAGGGTCATATTAAGGCCTTGGCATTTACTCTGAAATAAAAAGCAGTGTAAGCATTTTAAGAAAATCTACATTTTAACAGGATCACTCTGTCTGCAGTGTTAAAAGGAGATAGGATGGGGTAAGGGCAGAAGCAGAGAGACCATCTGAAGCATATTACAAGAATGTTGACAAAAAATGTTGAAAGCTTTGACCATGAGTGGTAGTGGGGATAAAGTAGAAGACAGTTGCATACGCATTTCTGGAATCCAGCGCTTGGGAGTTATCAACATTTAGATAATATGTAAAGCCACGTGAGTGGAGTAGATCACTTAGGTAGTAAGTGTGACTAGAAAAGACAAGATGTCCAACTACTCTACCCAGGGACACTCTAATATGTGAAGATAGAGTAGATGAACAGGAACCAGCAAAAGACAATGAGAACAAGTGGCGACAACTGTAAGAGGAAAACTAGGCAAGTGTGGCGTTGGAAGTCAAATGAAGAAAGTGTTTCAAGATGGACATAGTGATCAACTATGATAAATGCTACCTGTAAATCAAGATGAGGAGTGAGAAATGATCATTGGCAATTGGTGGTCACTGCTGATCTTGATACAGTGCAGGTTTAGTGCACTGGTATAGTATAGGAGGAAACCTGATTGCGGTGAATTCAAGGGAGAATGAAAGGAGAATACAAGAAAGGGTGAGTCTTTTAGAGGGTGCTTTTATTTTAAAGGGGGAAATGAAAGTGATGTGAGAGCTGGAGGGAGATAGGGAGTCAAGAGGAAATCATTTCATGATGGTGGTAAAAGAGAAAAAAATCCTACCTGGATAATGTTCTGAATAATCTAAGAAAAGGGAAAAAATGATGATGCAGGAGGGAGATGAAAAAATTCCTGGATTATTATCCTTGAGCAAGTAAGGGAAAGTAGGATAAGGGCGCAAAACTAGAGCCAACCTCAGTGCAGAATGTGGAGGGTTCCTTCATAATAACATGAGACAATGCTGTCCCCAGGAACTCAGCAATAGATACCTGGGTAGATGGGGTCGGAACTCTTGGAAATCTTATTCTGATTGCTTCCATTTTTGCAGAGAGGAAAGAAATTAAGTTATGAGCTAATAATAAGGATAAGAAGACATGTTGCAAGTATGAAGAAATGGGGAGAAAACAAGAAGTGTACGAAAGAGAAAATCAGCCAGGAAAATGTATTTTGATCAATGGGCAGCATGAAGAATCCTCTTACTTTAGAGATTATAAATTTAAAGTGAGATCGGTAAGCACATTTTGTTTTGTTTTGTTTGTTTTTTGGTTATAGTCGGGGCATAGAGTGTGCAGAGTTGAATTTGACCAATGCTTTGGTTTTACCGAGTGGGATAAAGAGCGAGAGAGTCAAGGGTCTGTTATACGCTACTCCTTTTCAAAATTCTGTGGTTGGTGGTATGATTTCTAAAATTAAAAATTTATTTACAACCATCATTAAATCCAAAGAAAGAGTTTTTGACATTATAATTTTCCCCATTAATTAAAACTAACAACATGGGGAATAAGGAAATTATTCTCAAATGTACTTTGAACCACAGTATTGAACCATCATGACTGAAAATAAGTAACTTGCAGTATGAATGGAAATTTGCACTTAATATATCAAAAACAGTTTATACAGTAATAATAATAAATGATACAATCCTTTTGAAACCAAACATAAATTTTAAGACACTGTCACAAAGAGATGATTATGGACTAATTTCTGTCTCTACCAATATGAAGCTATAAACTGATTTGTTTTCTATCTCAGAAATAAAATTTACTTTTCTTAGCACAGAAATCAAGAAGATGACAGTTTTATCAGCATGCAAGAAGGCATTTTAAAGCGATGAGTGCTAGAGACAATGAATTTATTTCAAGTAAGTTTTTATGTGTAAGAGAAAGTATATACAAAATATGTATGACTTCACTTTTTTATTTTAAAATATATTCTTCTCAAATATCCTCTTGGCCTCTCTTGCCCCCTGGATCTTTCCCTATTTGCTCCACAGCAGCTGCTCTCTTGGCATTCCAATTCAACCACAAGCACGTGAACAATCATAGTCTAGGAGAACCTGGCTCTCCAAAGAATTTTTGAACCCAAGTGAAACCAATGAGAATAATATCTGGCTTCCCAAGTGGCTGCCAAAGGGGCCAAATAACGCAACCTAGAAGAACAAGGGAATTGATACCTCATGTGGTGAACTTTGACCAATGGAGACAGGAGACAAAAACAAGTCAGTCATATAAACTCCCTCTCCTTCTTCCCCAAGGTTTTACTCTGAGCCAGTTTCTCTGTTGACCCTGCCTGGAGGAGATGACCTATAAGGCACAGCAGGCCTCCCACCAAGCAGCCAGCTGTATCTGTTGCAGTACAGCATGAAACAGGGCTAGCCCATTCCCATTGGAGCAGCAGAAATTGAAGTCTCTATTATTCTTGGGGCTTCAATTCTCTTCTACTTGGGAGGGAAAAGGTGCAAAAAGTGAATCTCTTTAATCACAGGACACGTGAACTTTACACACTCTGTGGACACGGAGATTCTCTCCCTATCCTCTAGTTTCTTTATAAAAGCACTGTCTCTATCTGAAACACCTAGCAAAATTGCTTCAATAGCTCAGGTTTTTGTGGAACAAAAGCCAGAAAAGTGAGTGTTTTGCAGGCCATGTCTGCTTAAATCTATTTATGTCCATTTACTACAAATGTCCTCAAAAACAAAGCAGTACAAAACTACTTGTAAAACAAACTCTCAACAATATTTGTAAAACTAGAGAGGAGAAAATATGGGTGTTTGTATAAAAATCCAGCACTGTTTATGATTTTTTTTTTTAATTCTAATGCACAGGAAAATGAGTAAATTAATTAGTTGACTTGTTCTACTTTGCGGCATTCAGCTTAATTTTAACTTTGTAAATTCAGTGTTCCTCATTTGATTCACAGTCAAGAATACTAGAAATTGTGTCAATTTTATTATTTTAAACTTTTTGTTGTGTATTATGACATACTTACAAAAAGTGCATAAGATATGTTTTGTTTATTGAATTATTATAAAATAACCCCCCGTGAAAACAGATGAAGAAATAGAACATTGCCAGTGACTTTCAGAAACCCCCAGTACACACCCTCTCTCACACTCTCTCTCATATTCCTTTCTTCCTTTTCTGTACACTTGTAAGGATGCATCTCTAAACACAACGGTTTAATTAACCTATTTTTGAAACTTATATAAATGGATTTGAATAGTACATATTTTCTGATTCTGGATTCTTTCAACAGTATATTATACATCTGTTTTATTCTATGTTTTTGCCTTTAGCTTAAGTTCATCCGTTTTCCTGAATAGTATTGCATTGTAATTATAAACCACAATTCATGTGCCCACTCTATAATAGACATTCGAATTATTTCCAGCTTGGGGCTATTATGAGTAATGTTACTGTAAAGATTTGCATATGTGTCTTCTAGGGAAAATCTGCATATACCTCTGCTGGAAAAGTTCCTAAGCATAGAATTTATGGGTAATAAGGAATGCATATCTTCAATTTAATTGTTAAGACAAACTGCTTTCAAAAGTGGTTGCACCAGTTTATACTTCCACCAAAGCTATATGAAAGTTCCTACTGTTTCACTTTTTTGGCAAAAAAAAAAAAAAAAAAGCCTGGCATTTTCTGACTTTTTAAAATTTTAGCCATTCTGGTGGGGTCTAATGAGATCTCACTGTGGTTTTATTTTATGCTTCCCAATTACTATTAATAAAATAGCACCACATATTCTGTTGTATAATGATTGCGTAACGTGAATATTTTCTTTTACAACATGCCTGTTCAAATTTGTTGCCCAATTTTCTACCAGATATTTTTTTCCTTATTGGTTTTTATGAATTACTTAGAAATCTGGGCCATTTATAGTTAAATGGGTCACAAATATCTTTTGTTATTTGGTTTAATATTCACTTTCTTAAATGGTTATTTTAAGGAATGTAAGCTTTTACATTTAATACAGTCAAAATTATACAATTTTTAGAGTTTTTTCTCTTCTATTGAACAGTATTTTCCTAATCCTCCAGTACAATATTGAAGATAAATGGTAATAGCAAATATCCCTGCCTCATTTCACTCCCAAACTGAAAGCTATCAACATTTCACCAATAAGTATGGCACTGGCTTCAGGGATCAGGGTTTATCATATTAATGATGTTCCCTTCTATTCTTAATGTTATAAAAGTTTTTTCATGACTAAATGTCTAATATCAAAAGCTTTTCTGTAGCTATTTCAGCAGCTATGATATTTTTCTCCATCATTTTGTTCACAGGAGGACTACAGGGAATACTGTAGGGTATGTTTACTATTGAACAAACTTTGCATCCCTGAAAAAATATTACATAGCCAATATTTTTACATGGTATAAAATTTTACATGGTATAAAATTTTTACATGGTATAAAATTTTTTTTATACATGGTATAAAATTATATGTTGTTAGATTCAGTTTGTTGGTATTTTAGTTAGAATTGTTGCATCAGTATTCATGACTCAAATGAGTGGAAGAGACATTAGTCAGTAATGTTCCTGTAAGTTTTGTTCTCCAAGTTATGTTGAGCTCATCAAAAGAGCTAGAGGATGTTTCATAATTTTCAAGTGTCTAGAAGAATCTGTATATATTTGGTATTCTTTTTTCCTAAAATATCAAGAACGGCTCCTTCTCTGAAAATCAGCCCTTGAAATTCTGGCCACCTCAGCCTCACTGGAATCCAATCTCTTTTTCCTCAACACAGAGAGATGGGCATGATCTGCTTTGGATACCCTTCCCAATAGGAAGATAAATCTATTCTCTGTTACTCGATCATGATTGGAGCACAAATCTAAATATACAATAATTTGATGGAGATTATTTTGTGCATTAAGCCTTTGTCAAGAAAACTATCGATAATTTTTTGTAAAGGAGCTTTCTCTCATTATTCTCTGTAAAGGTAAAAGAGAAGATTCATTTCATCAGAGGTCTCAAATTTTCTAGCACAGCAATAAGCAATTTAATCTCCTAACTTCTGTGATATTCTGTCTTTCCTTTTGTCTTGCTATCCTTTCTTAAGACAATTGAATGTGTTTTTAATGAAATTTCTAACCCAGAGAGAATCTGGAAATTGTTTAGGTATTATAATTTAAAATACTTTTACTATCTTTTTTCTAGATTTTGCTTTTTTCCTTAAATCAATTTTGGTAATTTATATTTTTCCAGAATTAAATTACACTCTTCCACTCATCTAGAATTTATTTTTTAAAACATTTTTTACTAATCATAACACATGCTTTTGAAAACAATATTAGAAAAGACTCAAAAAAAGTTTTAATTTTTTTCTGATTAGTTATGTCTGTTCTGCTTCCAAATGTATTTTCTGCACTCTCTTTCTAAATTGATTAGACTCACCAGAAAATATTACTTTACTTGATATTTCATACTTTTGAGAAAAATCAACTCTCGGAATTACTTATCACTTAATATACATTTCTTTTTTTTAAATATACTTAATGTTTTCTTTATATTTCTCTTACATTGCTGTTTAAAATTTTCTCATGATTCTTCAATTTAATAATTAGTTTATTTATTTTCATTCTTTCCACTAACATATAGAAAATATTTTCACTATGAATTTACCTCTCACTCCCTCTTGCAAGAGCACCGGAATCACAACTAACTGCTGAACAATCATTGATAGGAAGACACTGGAAATCACCAAAAAAGATACCCCACATTCAAAGACAAAAGGGGAAGCCACAATGAGACAGTAGGAGGGGCACAATCACAATAAAATCAAATCCCATAACTGTTGGGTGGGTGACTCACAAACTGGAGAACACATACCACAGAAGTCCACCCACTGGACTGAAGGTTCTGAGCCCCACATCAGGCTTCCCAACCTGCGGGTCTGGCAATGGGAAGAGGAATTCCCAGAGAATCAGACTTTGAAGGTTAGCAGAATTTGATTGCAGGACTGCAACAAGACTGGGGGAAACAGAGACTCCACTTTTGGAGGGCACACCCAAAGTAGTGTGTGCATCAGGACCCAGGGGAAGGAGCAGTGACCCCATAGGAGACGTAACCAGACCCACCTGTTAGTGTTGGAGGGTCTTCTGCAGAGGTGGGGTGTGGCTGTGGCTCACCACAGGGACAAGGTCACTGACAACAGAAGTTCTGGGAAGTACTCCTTGGCGTGAGCCCTCCCAGAGTCTGCCATTAGCCCCACCAAAGAGCTGGGTAGGCTCCAGTGCTGGGTCGCCTCAGACCAAACAACCAACAGGGAGGGAACTCAGCCCCACCCATCAGGAGACAAGCAGATTAAAGTTTTACTGAGCTGTGCCCCCCAGAGCAACAGCCAGCTCTACCCATCACCAGTCCCTCCCATCAGGAAGCTTGCACAAGCCTCTTAGATAGCCTCATCCACCAGAGGGCAGACAACAGAAGCAAGAAGAACTACAATCCTGCAGCCTATGGAATGAAAGCCACATTCACAGTAAGAATGATAGTGAAGATGATCCAGTACCTCGGAAAAAGAATGGGGGCAAAGATTGAGAAGATGAAGGAAATGTTTAACAAAGACCTAGAAGAACCAAAGAACAAACACCTAGAAGAATTAAAGAACAAACAAACAGAGATGAATACAATAACTGAATATGAAAAATACACTAGAAGGAATCAACCACAGAATAACTGAGGCAGAAGAACAGATAAATGACCTGGAAAACAGAATGGTGGAATTCATGGCCATGGAGCAGAATAAACAAAAAAGAATGAAAAGAAATGAAGACAGCCTAAGAGACCTCTGGGACAACATTAAACACAGCAACATTCGCATTATACAGGTCCCAGAAGGAGAAGAGAGAGAGAAATGACCCAAGAAAATATTTGAAGAGATTATAGTTAAAAACTTCCCTAACATGGGAAAGGAAATAGCCACCCAAGTCCAGGAAGTGCAGAGAGTCCCAGGCAGGGTAAACCCAAGGAGAAACATGCCAAGACACATAGTAATCAAACTGACAAAAATGAGAGATAACGAAAAATTATTGAAAGCAACAAGGGAGAAACGACAGATAACATACAAGGGAACTCCAATAAGGTTAACAGCTGATTTCTCAGCAGAAACTCTACAAAGCCAGAAGGGAGTGGCATGATATATTTAAAGTGATGAAAGGGAAGAACCTACAACCAAGATTATTCTACCCAGCAAGGATCTCATTCAGATTCAAGGGAGAAATCAAAAGATTTACAGACAAGCAAAAGCTAAGAGAATGCAGCACCACCAAACCAGCTCTACAATGCATGTTAAAGGAACTTCTCTAAGCGGGAAACACAAGAGGAGAAAAGGACCTACAAAAACAAACCCAAAACAATTAAGAAAATGGTAATAGGAACATACATATCAGTAATTACCTTAAATGTGAATGGATTAAATGTTCCAACCAAAAGACACAGGCTCACTGAATGGATACAAAAACAAGACCCATATATATGCTGTCTACAAGAGAACCACTAGGGACACATACAAACTGAAAGTGAGGGGATGGAAAAAGATATACGAAGCAAATGGAAATCAAAAGAAAGCTGAAGTAGCAATACATATATCAGATAAAATAGACTTTAGAGAAAGTTACAAGAGATAGGGAAGGACACTACATAATGATAAAGGGATTGATCCAAAAAGAAGATATAACAATTATAAATATATATGCACCCAACATAGGAGCACCTCAATACATAAGGCAAATGCTAACAGCTATAAAAGAGGAAATCAACAGTAACACAATAATAGTGGGAGACTTTAACACCTCACTTACACCAATGGACAGATCATCCAGACAGAAAATTAATAAGGAAACACAAGCTTTAAATGACACAATAGACCAGATAGATTTAACTGATATTTATAGGACATTCCACCCAAAAACAGCAGATTACACTTTCATCTCAAATGCTCATGGAACATTCTACAGGATAGATCACATCTTGGGTCACATATCAAGCCTTGGTAAATTTAAGAAAATTGAAATCATATCAAGCATCTTTTCCAACCACAGTGCTATGAGATTAGAAATCAATTACATGGAAAAAAATTTAAAAACACAAACACATGGAGGCCAAACAATACGTTACTAAATAGCCAAGAGATCACCGAAGAAATCAAAGAGTAAATCAAAAAATACCTAGAGACAAATGACAACGAAAACATGATGATCTAAAACCTATGAGATGCAGCAAAAGCAGTTCTAAGAGAGAAGTTTATAGCAATGAAAGCCTACCTGAAGAAACAAGAAAAATTTCAAATAAACAATCTAAACTTATACCTAAAAGAACTAGAGAAAGAAGAACAAACAAAATCCAAAGTTGGGGTTCCCCTGGTGGTACAGTGGTTAAGAATCCACCTGCCAATGCAGGGGACACGGGTTCGAGCCCAGGTCCAGAAAGATCCCACATGCCCCGGAGCAACTAAGCCCGTGTACCACAACTACTGAGCCTGCGCTCTAGAGCAGTGAGGCACAACTACTGAAGCCCGTGCGCCTAGAGCCCATGCTCCGCAACAAGAGAAGCCACCACAATGAGAAGCCTGAGCACCACAAGGAAGAGTAGCCCCGGCTCGCCGCAAGTAGAGAAAGGCCGTGCACAGCAACGAAGGCCCAACGCAGCCAAAGATAAAATAAATTAAATAAAATAAATTTTTTAAAAAACTCAAAGTTAGTAGAAGGAAAGAAATCAAAAAAATCAGAGCAGAAATAAATGAAATAGAAACAAAGAAAACAATAGCAAAGATCAATAAAACTAAAAGCTGGTTCTTTGAGAAGATAAACAAAGTTGATAAACCTATAGTCAGACTCATCAAGAAAAAGAGGGAGAGCACTTAAATCAATCAAATTAGAAATGAAAAAGGAGAAGTTTCCTCAGACACCACAGAAATACATAGCATCCTAAGAGACTACTACAAGCAACTCTATGCCAATAAAATGGACAACCTGGAAGAAATGGACAAATTCCTAGAAAGGTATAACCTTCCAAGACTGAACCAGGAAGAAATAGAAAATACGAACAGACCAATTACAAGTAATGAAGGGCTTCCCTGGATGCAGAGAAAGCTTTTGACAAAATTCAACACCCATTTATGATAAAAACTCTCCCGAAAGTGGGCATAGAGGGAACCTACCTCAACATAATAAAGGCCATATATGATAAACGCACAGCAAACATCATTCTCAATGGTGAAAAACTGAAATCATTTCCTCTAAGATCAGGAAAAAGACAAGGATGTCCACTCTCACCACTATTATTCAACATAGTTTTGGAAGTCAAGCCACAGCAATCAGAGAAGAAAATATATATCAATGGAACAGGATAGAAAACCCAGAGGTAAACCCATGCACCTATGGTCAACTAATCTATGACAAAGGAGGCAAGGATATACAATGCAGAAAAGACAGTCTCTTCAATAAGTGGTGCTGGGAAAACTGGACAGCTACATGTAAACGAATGAAATTAGAACACTCCCAAACACCATACACAAAAATAAACTCAAAATGGATTAAAGACCTAAATATAAGATCGGACACTAAAACTCTTAGAGGAAAACATAGGAAGAACACTCTTTGACATAAATCACAGCAAGAACTTTTTTGACCCAGCTCCTAGAGAAATTGAAATAAAAACAAAAATAGACAAATGGGACCTAATGAAACTTAAAGGCTTTTGCACAGCAAAGGAAACTATAAATAAGATGAAAAGACAACTCTCAGAATAGGAGAAAATATTTGAAAATGAATCAATGGACAAAGTATTAATCTCCAAAATGTATAAACAGCTGATGCAGCTCAATATTAAAAAACAAACCCAATCATAAGATGGGCAGAAGACCTAATTAGACATC
>NC_041226.1:64805980-64814852 GCF_002837175.3 Physeter macrocephalus
GATGCAGAGAAAGCTTTTGACAAAATTCAACACCCATTTATGATAAAAACTCTCCCGAAAGTGGGCATAGAGGGAACCTACCTCAACATAATAAAGGCCATATATGATAAACGCACAGCAAACATCATTCTCAATGGTGAAAAACTGAAATCATTTCCTCTAAGATCAGGAAAAAGACAAGGATGTCCACTCTCACCACTATTATTCAACATAGTTTTGGAAGTCAAGCCACAGCAATCAGAGAAGAAAATATATATCAATGGAACAGGATAGAAAACCCAGAGGTAAACCCATGCACCTATGGTCAACTAATCTATGACAAAGGAGGCAAGGATATACAATGCAGAAAAGACAGTCTCTTCAATAAGTGGTGCTGGGAAAACTGGACAGCTACATGTAAACGAATGAAATTAGAACACTCCCAAACACCATACACAAAAATAAACTCAAAATGGATTAAAGACCTAAATATAAGATCGGACACTAAAACTCTTAGAGGAAAACATAGGAAGAACACTCTTTGACATAAATCACAGCAAGAACTTTTTTGACCCAGCTCCTAGAGAAATTGAAATAAAAACAAAAATAGACAAATGGGACCTAATGAAACTTAAAGGCTTTTGCACAGCAAAGGAAACTATAAATAAGATGAAAAGACAACTCTCAGAATAGGAGAAAATATTTGAAAATGAATCAATGGACAAAGTATTAATCTCCAAAATGTATAAACAGCTGATGCAGCTCAATATTAAAAAACAAACCCAATCATAAGATGGGCAGAAGACCTAATTAGACATCTCTCCAAAGAAGACATACAGATGGACAAGAGACACATGAAAAGTGGCTCAACATCACTGATTATTAGAGAAATGCAAATCAAAACTACAATGAGGTATCAGCTCCCACCAGTTAGAATGGCCATCATCAGAAAATCTACAAACAACAAATGCTGGAAACCATAATTCAAAAAGACACATGCACCCCAATGTTCATTGCAGCACTATTTACAATAGCCAGGTCATGGAAGCAATCTAAATGCCCATCGACAGAAAAATGGATAAAGAAGATGTGGCACATATATACAATGGAATATTACTCAGCTATAAAAGGAATGAAATTGAGTCATTTGTAGAGACGTGGATGGATCTAGAGACTGTCATAAAGAGTGAAGTAAGTCAGAAAGAGAAAAACAAATACCATATATTAACGTATATACGTGCAATCTAGAAAAATGGTACAGGTGAACCAGTTTGCAATGCAGAAATAGAGACACAGATGTAGAGAACAAACGTATGGACACCAAGGGGGGAAAGCGGGGGGATTGGTGGTGGTGGGATGAATTGGGAGATTGGGATTGACATATATACACTAGCGGGGGTGGGGGTGGTGAGATGAATTGGGAGATTGGGACTGACATATATACACTAATAAGTTTAAAACAGATAACTAATAAGAACCTGCTGTATAAAAAATAAATAAATAAAATTCAAAAATTCAAAAAAAAAACAGAATAATTTGCAGCTAACAGAAAAAAAAAAAAAGAATTTACCTCTGAGTGTTGTGTTAGCACTGTTACACGTTTTGAATAACAATATCTTAATTGTTATTGACTATATGCCATTATCTGTGATTTAGTTTAAGCTCTGCTTATAAGCAGTGCAAAAAGGGCATATTTATAAATAAAAGATCACTGCGTTTTTCTGTTTGTCATTTTACTTTTTGATTTGTTGAACTGAAATTAGAAACTCTCCATACTATTACTGGAAATGGCTCTCAATGTGCTAATCCTGATTAATTTTGAGTTTAATGATTATTTAAAATTGTATGCCCAATTCTTTGGACATAATATATAAATCCAAAATTATATGCCTCTGTGTTAATTAATTTTTTATACTATAACAATTCAATCCTTAAGGTCTTTATTTTTGCTAATATAATATTCCCTTGACCAAGAATGCAATATTAAATTATCTCACTATAATCATGCCCTTATATGTTCTACTTGCATTACTGATCTGATTGTTCTTTTTATTTGTGACACTACCTTTGTAATTTAGAATAAAGTGACATTTATTCCCTTATTTTTATTGTGTACTTTACCTTATTTCAAAATAAAATTACACATTATACCCATTAGGTTTCAAGTAGGAAATAAATGACACAAGTTGAACAATTTTAAGCAGGTTTAGTTAAGGGACTATTTTTTTTTTTTTAAGGGTTGGCAGGGGAGGAAAACCATAAAGGATAGTGCAGACTCCAGAAGTAGTAAGAGCAAGTTACCATCCCAGATCTGAAGAAAGAGAGTGCTGCGTGCAGAGAGGGCACTGGCCAACACAGCCATTATCTTCAGTGGAGGTTCACAGCCAGCTTCCAGCAACCCTGTACAAAATGGGGGTCTCTTCCCGCTCTCACTGCCTGGTCTTTTGGCTATAAGGATAAGAAATCATTCCTTAATAAGCTAAAGTTGTGTGTAATTGCTCTTTATCCAAGAAATAGATAAAAACTCACAAGTGTTTATCCATTCAAATCCAGCTCAAGAACTGCATCCTTGGAAACTGACTTTGAACTAGGGAATTGTTTTAATCAGTATTATTCCACCACTGAACTTTATATATTTTTTTATTACACTTAACACATGACATTAATTTTTTATTTTTATCTTTTTTTATAGAGGATAAATTCCTTGACGAGAAGACTGCCTTATTTGCCTTATTTTTATTTTATTATGTAAAAATAATCTCGGGATGGAAAACAATTATTTTCTGAGAGCATACCCTAGATTGAAGGAAAACACACTATATATGTGACATCCATGTATTCCCTTTGGCCCTCCAGTAAAATCAAAGTATACTAAGTTCCACAATAAATATCAATCCGTCCCTTGTCTCATATGGGATCGTTTATTGACATTTCCACATTAGTCCTTTGCTGTTGAGACAGCTAATTGTTTTATAATGTTTTATAATGTCCCTTTTCCCCTTTCATAGTGATTAAATTTTTAGCTGCATTGCATTTCCATCCTTCATTTCATGGCCATGTGCCTAAATCCTTACCAACCGATTGTGAGAGAAAGTGATGTGTGAAACTTCAAGCTTAACCAATAAAAACAAATTGTTATGTCCTCTACTTCCACAGTGAGATCATTGACATGATGGTTGGAGTTGGAACAGACATTTGAACCGTGAACTAAAAATAATTTGGGGGGGATCCTGGAACAGTACATGATAAGAGAGCCTGGATCCCTGACATTCAGAGCCATCACGTTTGTCCTGAATTCTTTTGTGAGAGAAATAATCTTATTTAAATCACAGTTTTTTGGGTCTTTCTCATAGAAGTTGAAACTACAACCCATTCAATAAACTCTTTTAGAAGAATTTACTCATCCTTGTCCTTCACAAATTATTGTGTTCTGTTTTACCATTTCCACCATTTGAAATAAAACTGTGTAGAAACAGAACAGTAGGACTTGATGCAAATCAATGTATAAAATGTCATTATGAGGATGTTTTATGATAATCCTAAGACAAGATTTTAATAAATGGGAAATATTTTTATGTTATGAATACATTATCATAAAAGTAAAGTATTAAATATTAAGATAATGTGAAAGTTAGCTTTTAAGTTCAGTACAACATCTTGAAATTACATTGGTCTTATTGTGTTCTTATTAATTTTTCACTCTTAGGGTAGATGCCTCGCACTGTTAGATTTTTGCCTTTTTATTTTTCCTAGAAAAAAAATGTATATGAATCTAGGGAAAAGAATCATAGAGCTAACATTTCTATAAATTTTTAGGATGTGGAAAGACACAAAAAAGGGCTAAATGAGATTTTTTAAATTAGTTAGAACCAAATTGCGATTTTTTTTAAATTCGTTTGCCAGGCTTTCTGCATTTTTCATTTTGTGGCATATACAGAAACTAATAATTTGTGTACAAAACACTGACATAGACAGAAGCAATTGCTTTAGCTGGAGGGACCATGGAGCTCTTGCTACCCTGAAACCCCACTCATCAACTCGAAGGTGGAGGGAATCCTCCCTAGGCCCACCCGTAACCCATTTTTCGTGTGCTGTGTATCAATAGTTATAAAACTCTGATTAAGGGGACCAAAGATTAAGTACTTAAAGGCAAATGTAGCTTTAACAGGAAGTTGGATGAGTTGAAAAAGAACCATTTGAAGAGTACTGTTCATGCACCCTCCCAGAAGAGAGAAACTGAGGAAATTAAATTCACAAAATGTTACATTGTATCATCATCCATTCGTATTTATTGAACAACAAATGGTTGAGGGAATAAGGACATATGACTTTACACTAGAAATGGCTTATTCCCTAAAGACGCTTTTAATTTGTTTAGCTCATATAATCCTGATATTTTGTGACATTTCAAGTATGCAGTAAGTACAATAATTATAATTCTATGTTGACATTTTCACAGTTTTTAATGAAGTTCTCATAAATTTATTTGAGATGTACAGGCAATAAATTAGAATTTAGTATGAGTAAATCTTTGCCATTTAAAGAAGCTGTATTACCTATGTTCTTGACTTAAACACCAAGTCAGTTTCACAAAGTTGAGACATTATCTCCAATAATGAGCTTCTTACTCAATAAAACTGTATTTATAGCTTTTTGAAGAGAATGCAAATGTGTATTCAGGCAGCGTGACAGCATAGTAATGAGAGGTTCACATCAGATCAAACAAGCCTTTTATCAAACTATTACATAAACATAATTGTCACTTTATCACAAGTAAAAGTAATAATGTAATAATAGATGCCATTTAATGATACCCTGCTGGTCCCTGACAAATGTTAGCTCATTTACTTTGGTTTTTAAAACAATTTTTCAAGGTTAGTTTCTTCTCCCTCTTTTACAGATACATAAGGTTTGGAGAGGTTAAGAAACTTGCCCAGATTTTTTACTGGGTTAGTAAGAGGAAGCTGATTTACAATTAGTCCCCTAACTTTATGTGCCAGACGTATCACAGCTCTATCACAGCTTCTTGAAATAAAAGAAGCATCTGAGCCCCCATCCCACTAGATAAAGGAAATTGTATATAATTTTTTCTTGGTTCTCCCAAGAGAGATAGCCAAGGGGAAGGCAGTGTCTTCTGTTATCATGTAATTTCTGCACAAGTTACCATGAGCTGTTCTAAGAGCGCTGCCAGAGGAAAGAACAAAGACCTGCTACTCCTAGATCCACCATTATTGCTCCCTCTCATGTTCAGAAGTTTGTTTCCAACCTGAGAAGTCCTATTTTTCTGTCCTGCAAATTCAGTTCTTCTTAATAAGAATAACTTATGGGGATAAAAAGCCTGGAATTCTATCTATGACATTCAGCCCTGTGCATTCCTCTTTTGAGACAGTTGGAACACAACTCAAGTTGCTTAGATGGTGAAATGAAAATGAAGGAGGAAGAATATGCTATGTGTCCTTAAAATTTGTTAACAGTTAATAATATGATCCAGCCATACCTCATTCTTCCCAGAATACAACTAGAAGTTATTTAAACATTGTTATCTAGCCTCTGACCATGAACATCATGAAGATGGAACAAGATGAATTACCACCACCAGCATGACTCACTCCTCACCGATCACATCCCCATGCAGGAGAACTAAATAATTTTATCTTACTCTAATGAGAAATTTACTCTTTACCTAAATGTTAAAAGACTTTGTGGGATAACAGAAACTTCCACTAAAACTTCCATTAACAGAATCTCCCACTAAAGGGCAATATAGTTCTCTTGCAGAGTAAGGAAAGAAGTAAGTCTGTTCTGCATGATGGTAATACTTCGCTGCTTAAAAAATATTCCCATTCTCAACACAAGGGGTTACACTACAGTTCCCTCCTTTCTTAAAAACGTAACAAAACAAAACAAAAAGTGAGACTGTCCTTGGGAAATGTGCCGGGCGTCCTCTGCTCTAACAAATAAGAGGCTCCGTAGATTAGCACACAGATGTGTCTGTTCTCGCACCCATGGGAATACTGAAAAGGATGAGCAGTCTCTAGACTGCATGACAGGAAAGAACATCACTTTCTGGGTTTTGTTTGTTTTTTATTATATGAACACCCTCTAAGGAAGCAGCCTTTAATTGCATTTTTAGAGCGTGAACACCAGCACAAAAATCACAGTGACAGGTTGACAGTGCTCAGTCCCTTTCTCACTGACTTCCTGGGGACAAAGTGAAAAAACATCAGGAAGCAGAACGATGAAAGGCAAACATAGAAACTACCTGATGCTCCTTAGTGAGTAAAGGATGTGGACGGACTGCAGCCATTCCCCAGTGCCTTTGCTCAAGGTAAATGCTAAGTAAACAAAATGCCAAGCTGCGTATTTGAAACAAATGTGATGCTGTGACGCATTCCTGAGAGACAACACAGCAGACGCGTCTAAAACACTGGTGTGCGAACAACAAACAAACAAACAAAAATCCTGCATGGAATTACCTAGGGCAGCCCTCCTCCTCCACTCCGTGTTTTTAAATTATGAAATGCTAGCGTGACGCATTAGATCCAGGGACCAAGATGTTGCCCCGTGCACGAGGATGAGTCTCCCAAGGAGAGAGATTCACAGAGAGCTCTCTAGAAGACGGGGCGTTGGGGAGGGTTGAGAACCTGAAGACGGACAGAAGGTAAGGCGAGGTGTATCCTCAGCGCTCCGGCTGCCCTCAGATGCTTTCCCACTTGGACCCTTGGGAAAGCCCAAGTCGTAAAGAACTGTAGCTATTCCTTCCTAAATTGTTATTCTGCTTTAGAGAGGCAAGACAGGAAGAGGAGAAATAAGCCACACTCCACTTGGTTTCCTTTTCTGCTCTCCTGTAGATATGAAAGATCTTCAAGTCAAAAAGTCCAGGGCTTCCCTGGTGGCGCAGTGGTTGAGAGTCCGCCTGCCGATGCAGGGGACGCGGGTTCGCGCCCCGGTCCGGGAGGATCCCACGTGCCGCGGAGCGGCTGGGCCCGTGAGCCGTGGCCGCCGAGCCTGCGCGTCCGGAGCCTGTGCTCCGCAACGGGAGAGGCCACGACAGTGAGAGGCCCGCGTACCGCAAAAGAAAGAAAAAGAAAAAAAAAAAAAAAGTCCATCGCCTGCTGTGATAGTTGTTGACTAGCACGTGGTCAGCACATGGTGATGCTGGGAAGGGTGAGGAGGGACCTGAGGGGCACTGAGCAGAAATGCCAGAGATACAATAAAACTGAACATCTTCCTTCCGCCACACTTTAGAGAAAGCTGTCCTCTGAAGAAAGGTACATGTGAAGAGGGGATGGAAATCAAAGTTGCAGTGATTTGCACAAAGGTTATCCAGCAACTAATTATAACTTCATTATTTCATTTATGCTTTCAACAAAAAAGCATTAAGCACCTCTTATATGCCAGACACTGCAGTTAGGGAGAGAGGACTCTGGAAAATAATCTCTGCTGTACAGACATCAATATTCTAAGTGGAATATGGGCAAGTAAACAGAAAGTATGATAAGTACCGTGGTAGACGTATGTACATGTTGCTACGGTAGCACAGCAGAAAGCAATCTCATTCTGCTGGGAGGAACTGTGACTGGCCTAACAGAAGAGGGGACCCCTCAGCCCAGACTTCAAGGGGAAGTACTATTTATCTGGGCAAAATCTGTGAGTGGGGCAGGTGAGATGCAGTGAGAGGAGAATTCAAGTAAGTGTGAACTATTGTTCACAAGATATGGAAGACAGAAACATGACTTAAGTGGGGAACTGAATTTTCTCTTCATGGTGCAACATAGTGTAGGAATGGGAATGGGGAGAGATGACGTTGGAGAGCTGGTCAGGGGTTGGGTTGTGCGTGATTGTTATGTCACGGTAAGGATTTTGGACATTGACCTACAGTCATTCAGGGATTTGTGGGTTCAGAAAGGCTACTCTGTCAGACATCTAGAGAATGTATTGGAAGACAATGAAAACTAAGACTGTATTAATCAGCCTAGAAGAAATTCTGAAAACTTGAGGCATAGGGCAGTGACCACTGGGACGGAGATAAGAGTACAGATTGGAGAGAGGTTAAAGATGTGAAATTCATATGAACTGGTGATCGATTAGATATGGGTAATAAAATAGACGGGAGGAAAAACAAAAAAGATCGACTCCTAGGTTTACAGTTTTACAGGATGCATTGAGGTTGGTAAATTTAATGAAAATGATGAATTTCAGTTTAAACACATTGAGTTTGATGGGTCTGTATTATGTATCCATACGACCGAAAGAAAGTTTAATATGAAAACTACTAAGAGACTGAAGATACAAACAGACAGTGGCAGGACAATATATGACAGCAGAACTTTGACCCACAATTTCTGCAACAACTGGTCCAGAAAACTAAACTACAGCCTCTACAGTAATTGGTTCAGAACACTCAGGGCTTGGTCAATGAGTGTCAGTTTCTCTGTTTATTGTCCCCACTTCCAACTCAGGAGGAACCAGAGAAAGTGAGGTATGGGCCCCAAACCAATGACATAAGATGCCCAATTCTTAGCTAACCTACCTTCAGCTTTCTCATGCCAACAGCCTCCAATCAGAACATACCTGAAGCCTTCTCTTTTTCCGCACCACAGAGTTTTCCCACACTTCTGCTTGCCATTTACTCTCTGCCAAATACAAGTGATTGTGGCTGACATCCTTGCCATGGCAAGCTTGGAATAAATAGCCTCTGTCTGTTCCTTTTTGAGTGGTTGTCTTAATTTCCACAGTTTTACTATATATATATATATATATATATATATATATATATATATATATATATATATACTTTACATCAAGATACAGTATACGGCTTCCCTGGTGGCGCAGTGGTTGAGAGTCCGCCTGCCGATGCAGGGGACACGGGTTCGTGCCCCGGTCCGGG
>NC_041226.1:64814886-64861017 GCF_002837175.3 Physeter macrocephalus
GCCCCGGTCCGGGAGGATCCCACATGCCGCGGAGCGGCTGGGCCCGTGAGCCATGGCCGCTGGGCCTGCACGTCCGGAGCCTGTGCTCTGCAACGTGAGAGACCACAACAGTGAGAGGCCCGCGTACCGCAAAAAAAAAAAACAAAAACAAAAAACAAAAACTTAAAAAAACAAAAGATACAGTATATACTGCCTGGTGTGGCAGACCCGAGCATTTGACAAGCAGCAGAACGCAGAGAGGGTCTTTATGTCTTGCTGCTCATGGCTTGACAAGTCTGTGACGTTATAAGTCAGAACTAGGTCTGAAGTCCACTCCCTTTGAGTTGAATTGAGTTCCTTACTAGTTATTCTCAATTTGGCAGGTACCCAGGTTTTGTTATTGGTTCTAACTTATTGTTATTGGTTCTAATTCCATCCTTAGTGGAAGCACAACATTCCTTGGTGTTCTCTTCTGTGCTTCCATTTTGTGTTATATTACCTAACAGTATCATTTGTCATAAGGAGAATCAGAGGGATAAGATAAGCAAAAATGACAAGACAGAGACCCTTTAAGCCTGTTGTTCAAGCCAGCCCCAGAGATAGGGGAGCTTTTGGTTCTCACTGACCAGTGTCCGTTTGGACAAACCTGGCTGTGGGACACCTATGAAACCTGATCAGTGCTTCTTATGCTTCATTCTGTCTTGAGAGTTCATCTTTGACCCTGAGAGCATGTTTCTCTGCTTGTCCACCTGCCAGCGTGCAGATTTTTGCGTTTGTGTGCAGAGGCAGCTAACCCTCAGGCTGAGGACCCAAGGCACAAAGTGTACCCCCGTCATTTCACCTGACCACTGCCAGCTCTCATGAGGTCATCTCAGCCCAAATCTTTTCCTCACAGTGAAAACTCCTGTATCTCATATGTGCTCTCATTACATTCCTAATGCTTACGTCCCTCTTTGTAAATGGCATAAATATAGCAAAAGGATGACTGAGACTTCTATGGCCTCTCTGAGGAGTATTTGACTTGGACAAAATTGTTTACTTGAAAAGCCCCTTAAAAAAAAAAAAACCAGTAAGTGCCTTTTGCTACAACATAGATGGACCGGAGATGATGGCATTATGCTAAGTGAAATAAGTCAGACAGAGAAAGACAATTACTGTATGATTTCACTTATATGTGGAGTCTAAAAAGAAACAAAAAAACCAAGCTCTAGATACAGAGAAGAGATTGGTGGCTGCCAGAGGCGGGCAGTGAAGGGAGGGGGTTAAAATGGTGAGGGGGTCAAAAGGTACAAACTTCCATTTATAAAATAAATAACTCATGCGGACATAATGTAAAGCATGGTGACTATAGTTAACAACACAGTATTGCATATTTGAAAGTTCTCATCACAAGAAAAAAAATGTTTAACTATGTGTGGTGATAGATGTTAACTAGATTTATTGTGGGATCATTTTGCAATATATCCAAATAGCAAATCATTATGTTGTTCACCTGAAACTAATATAATGCTGTATGTCCGTTAAATCTTAATCATAAAAAAAAGGAATAAGATATCTCAGGTTCAGTTAGTAGCATTTTTTAATTGGTATGCAGAGGCCTCCAAACAAAATTCTGCTTCAAAAATTGCTTCAATTAAAAGATTCTCCAGCAAAAGCTAATGAGGAATTTGACAAACTTCAGCAACTACAAACTACTCATTTCCCCAGTGAAGCCCATCCCTCTCCTCCAGTTGGTTTTCTATATCCTCTCTCCCTCCTTATTCCTCTGGTCCCTCCCCTCTGTACCTCCATCACCTCCTCTCTCCTCTTCACCTTGTCCAGACCTCCTACATTTCCCTAAACACTCTCTTAAAGATTCCTAAATGCCATTTGCTTCTAAAGATGCTTCTCTTCCATGAGCAAAATATTCAGACAATTGTGGAATTTAAACCTTAGACCTCAGTTGAGTTAAGAACTACAATTAAAGATTTATCTAAACCAAGGATGGTAACTATGCCTAGAATAATTTAAATTTGGGAGGGGGTTTGTATTACCCAAGGTTATGTATTACCCAGGGTTAGCTGACTGTATAAATTCGGGCATGTATTGGTTGGAACCACAGATGCTAATTTGTGGTTGGCAAAAGCTGATTGAACAATTCAGAAAAGGACTTACAGGATCCTTCTTTCCAAGAAACCAACATGGACTCACTGAGGGCAGCTTCCAGCCCTCCTGGGTCACAGTCTCCACTCTCTGGAAGTACTGCAAGTAGATAAATATACAGGATCTATCTTGTGAGAAAAGTGTCCAGGGAAAGGGAGTATAATGAACCCCTTTGAGCCTGAGAATTTCTCAAGGAAGATCAATCTTAGCACAGAGAAGAGCAATCCATTGCCTAGGAGAGTGTGGGGAGGGGAGGGGGCGATCTGTCCTTTAGTATCTTGATGGTTAAAAAGGAAAATCTATTCCAAACTGTAAGTCTGAATCCCGGAGAAGGCAAAGCGTCCATAAGGAAGGACACTGTTCTCATTCCAAGACCACGCTCGTTAGGAAGCTGGTACCTTCGGAGATGGATGCTTAGGGGACTGAAGAGCTGAGTCTAAGGACACACGTAGGAGAATTCCATGCAGAGAGAGTGGGATCCCACTTCCTCAAAAGACCCAAGCAGTATGGCAGGGCTCTGGATGGCGCCTCCTGGGAGATGGCTTGCAGTATGAGAAGCAACCACCATAGCAGAGAGAACTCTCCACGCTTCAGTATCTACCTCAAAATCTGGGACTTCCCAGGTCACCCGAGGGAAGGCAGGTAATCCCTTTACTTATTTAGTTGGTTGCTCATTTCTTTGTTTAACAAACACATATAGAATTACTACACTTAGAAATTTGCAAGTGCTTTGCAAGTATTAATTCCTTTAATGCTCACAACCATTGCATGAGGAAGTGCTATTATTATACCCATTTTTAGATGAGTAAAGTGAGGCACAAAGAGGTGGGATGCCTTACCAAAATCAGACTGCTAGTAACAGAGACAGGATTCAAACTCAGATAGTTTGTCCAGATTACATGTGCTTAACCACAAGTAGATTTATTTATTATTATTTGGGGGGAAAATAAAAGCACTGCCAAGAATCATACCTTGATTTTCTGGAGCATTTCATACCAGATTTATTTCACTTAATTCTTACAACAACTCTGTGACATGGGCATTTCATCTTCAATTTATAGATGAGGAAACAGGCTCAGTGACTCATTCAACGTCAAAGAGTTAGAAGGGCACAGCCAGGACTGAAACACAGGTTGTCTGATACCAGTCAAGGATCCTTTTCACTGCATCACATAGTCATCTACTAGAACGATCTGAAGGAAGTAAGTGAGGAGGGGGCAAAGGAGACACACAATCTTTAAAAAGCAAACCAAAACAAACAGAAAAATAGGATAAAAATCATGACTCAGACCTGTCTGACTGTTGCTGATTGAACATCAGGTGCATAATATACCGCCAGCAGCCCTCACAGTGGAAAATGAGTCAATTTCTGTATTACCATGGCTTTGTCAGAGGCCTCTCAAGGGAACTGGAAGAATTTGCTAAATTCATGTTGCAATCTAGCCCATTATAAGATCTCTACAGTAATTAGACTCAGAACAAGAAATTGCACATAACCCATCAGCTGGGAAACAGAGACTGGTGCCTTATCTAGTTCGGCACCCCGGTAACTCATCCCTGTATTCTCCATAACTTCAGAATGTCAACAAAACAAGAACCAAACTCCGTGGTTTTCCAATACATATAGAGATATGGGGACTGTTGAGAAAGAACAATTCTGATAAGAACAGATAAAGATTAGTTCAAATGTATGAAATAAGTTTGACTAAACTCAAAAACAATTCCACGCATTAATCATAGCTCTTATAAAACAGTATTATCTTGATGGTATTGAAAAATAAGTTTAAAGTCTTGAAGAGTAAGCACTTCCACATTCTCTTCTTATCTTTGTTCAGCATAGATGACTCAAGGCTTTTACTATCAAAATAATCTTATCGTGCTCGCTCTAAACTGGATTTTTCATATTATAATGTCTTGTTCCTATTCCCTCTGCTGTTTCCTAATTTATTTTCAATGTCCAAAGACGTGCTTGGTGGACTGGGTGAATGTAGTCATATTGAATTAGCCAAATAATTATGAATTTTTCAATCATTATATGGTATATGTAACCTCTATAAAAATAATACCTCCTTCACCTAAGGAACTGTATTAAATGCACTTCAGGAACTACATTAAAAAGACAATAAAGAACATACCATTATGAATGGTAGTGAATACTAAAAAGCATTCTACCTGAATAGTAAAAATAGATAACTAGAGGTTTCTCAACCAAAACAAAGGAAAAAATGGCATGCTTTAGATTGGACATCTATAAAATAGCAGAAATTCAGAGGAAACTAGCTTAGGCAAAATACGGACTTTACTAAAAGTGCAATAATGAGCTCATGAAACCAAAGATGCTGCTGGGACTCAGAACGTACTCAAACCCCTGCATTTTCCCTCTTTGGTCTGCCTCTCTCTGATCTAGTGCTCCATCAACCTCACCTGCCACAGGTGACTATAGTTAATTACACTATATTGTATTCTTGAAATTTGCTAAGAGGGTAAATCTTAAGCATTCTTACCACAAAAAAAAAAAAAAAGGGAAAAGGAAAACAAAGGAACTGTGCTAGGTGATGGATGTATCAATTAACTTGATTATGGGAATCCTTTCAGTGTATACATGTATCAAATCATCACATTACACACTTTAAATATATTACAATTGTATTTGTCAACTATACCTCAATAAAGCCAGAAAAATTTTTTTAAAAGAAGGGATGTATAGTAAAAATATGTAAACAATACTGTACATGTATACTGCATTGAACAAGAATAGATTTGACCTAAAATTCAAACTATATTAAAGTATACTAACCTATTGGGACTTTATTACATACCAATCTGTTCCTATTCTAGGGATCTATCATACTCTTCTTTTTTGAAAAGGTTGCAGTGCATTAATTTCCTTATCTTTAAAGCCCAGAGATTTGTGTACTCCATGCTTTATAGGCTTGATCTCCAGATTGAACCTGGGCACATTTTCTGATATTTTTTTTTAATTATTCTAAAGAAAATAAATTAAGTTCTACCAAAAATATTTCTACTACATAGATGTTGGAAACGTAATTTGCTTGGAGAACTTGAATTTCCTAGGTAATTTCTCCAACTCTAAAATTCACCTGACTCTTGAGGAAACAGAGGAAGGTCTTAGCATCGTTGACACTCCCTACACAGAAGACCAGAACTGATGCTCAGGTCCATTTGTGGGTTAAGATGATCTATTATTCCAATTAATTTTTGGTTTTAATATTTTCTTAGCTATAGTAACAGAATATTTATCAGTCATGTTACTGAAGTTTTTTCCCCCCTACAATTAAAAAAATATTTTCCATATTTTTCTTCTTTGAAAACTAATTCTAGTTGTTCTGGAGCAAATGTTTTGTGGATGAGTAACACCGCATTATTACAAGGATGTACCTTCAACCTTGAATTTTAACTGTCACGTCGACACTGGAATATTTATTTTTCTTATGGAACTTTGCACATGTTATTAGGTTTTACCCTATTTCCATCTCCCACTACTATATCCTTGCAAGTAGCATCATCTGATAAGTTTCAAACAAGCAGAGATGTTTGAGATGCTACCCTTATCTCTGCACACTAATTCTCCAACAGGGTTAGGATTGCTGTAGCAGCCTGCGGAAAAATGTGCTGGACAAGAATTCTTGACTTTCTGGTAATTTGGGAGTAGACATGCAAAATATCTGTGCCAGAAGCACACACTTCTTTAACATGCTGAATCAAATAAAACTTGCCTCTGATTAGCCACAGGTCTGCAGGTAAGTCATCCAATATTCCTTCCTACTTCTAGATCAAATGATAATCCTGAATGTCTAGGTGATACCCATGATACTTGATAATCATTTTCATTTCATTGTTCCTTAGGCTACACAAAGTCCATAATAATAGATAGCCATAATCACTGACTATTATCATGGCTTTTTTTTTGCCACACTAAGTCTCAGTAAGCCTTGGTCCTCCACAATTGTCTAACACAATTGAACTTGACAGTTTACAGAGATGGTCCACACTGTTCTCATCTTCCCCAAAACTCAGGTTCAACCACGTGGGACTCCCAACTCTTCACTGTAGAAGTTCTAACTCCTCCTAGGGAACCATATGAGTGCAGAGGTGAGATTCCCTCCACTTATAGAAACTCATAGATAGATAGGTAGATAGGTAAATAGATAGATAGATAGATACACAGACAGATAGGTAGATAGATAGACAGATAGATAGATAGGTAGATAGATAGATAGGAAAATATATATGAACCTAAATAGGTACACATACACACACATATACACACATGTTGATTCTGCTTCTCCATTTTAACACTGACTAATAAAAAGTATGCTTTTCCTCTCTGGAAAGGCAAACTTCATGCACTGAGGGGCTAACTTTCTAAACAAGGGATTACAAAAGATATTTCCTACAGTTCCTAAAATACTAGTAAAATACTAGTAATTGAATGCAGGGATTCAGGATTCTCAGATTATGGATATTTGTCACTGTCCCTTTTCAGTAAGAGAATGGGTTTTTATCATAATCTCAGCATCCAGAGGAGGTCTTATAACAAGCAGGCCAAGACACCAAACCTTGGTATCTAAGGTTATCTGGGAATCAGAAAGGACTGTAACAATGGCTTAGTCCCTAGAAGGGTCTCATCTATGTCTCATCTTGGGGCCATTTTGATCATATCCTTTGCAAATAAATAAATTCCTAAATAAAATGAGTCTCTCAAGAAGGCAGCCTTCACTCCAACTATCCACTGAGTAACTTATATTAGAAATAGGAGAATACAAAAGATAGAGAACCCCAAGAGATGTAATATGAGAGAGAGAGAAAGAAAGAGAGAGAGAGAGCACATGTGTGTAGAAGGGATGGCCAAGAAAGATTGTGAAGGATCATACAAGTCATGTTAAAGATTTTGGTTTTTATCTTAAGGACAATAAGAAATTAAAGAGTTTAACAGGAAAACGACATAATCTGTAGCATTTTATGTAAAGTTTGCTTTGGCTGCACTACAGAAGATTGATGGGTGGACAAGTATTTTTTCAGAGAGACAGATAGGGTATCTATTACATTAGTCTAAGCAAACAAGATGGTAACTTAAACTATCATGGAACTACACAGAAGTGGTCTGAAAAACACTTTGTCAACAGGACTTGGTGAATCCAACCGACCTTGACATTCGCATCAGTCTTTGCCCTACACATAATCCTATCCATAATCCTATGCATAATCCTATCCATGTGTCTGTAAGGGGTCTTGCACGTGTTCTCCTATCTACCTGACACAACCTCTCCTACTTTTTTCTTCCATCAAACATTCTTTAGCACATCCTTTCCCAAAAGTTAGTTGTTCTGCCTCTGTGCGCTCTGCTGTACATACCTCTGATAAGTTTGTATATCATGTACTTTCTTTGTCTCCACACCTTCTCCCTGAGGGCAGGAACTACATTGTACTAGCCCTTTCCCTATGGTCTGTGTTAGACCTTGTCACAGAGTAAATAATAAAGTTTGTTCACTAAATAAGGCAATAAATGCATATCTTAATCATTTCACTCAAAGCATGTGCAGAAATTGTATTCTGATCATCTCTGAAACTGATAAAAAGAACTGTTTTCTGTTTTTCTGCAAATGAAGTACGCATTTCATTTCTCCCACAATAAAAGGAGACAGGAAAAAAACAGATTAGTAAGTGAAATCTTAAAACCCTGATACCAGAGAAATGATTTTCCCCTTTCTGTAGGTCATGAATGTGTGGGAAAGAATAATGAACCAGAAATCAGAACACCAAAGTTCTTATCTTAGTTTTGTAACAATATCAAATTTGTTTCTACTTCCTTCTCCAGAAAGTGGGGATCAAACTTGTCCTGCTTTTCTGTCAAAATCCATTTTTGTGAAGAAAATGTATTAACTTTTAAAAAACTTTTTCCTTCGAAATAATTTCAAACGTACTTCATTACAAGTAAAAGAAAAGTTTGAAACATGTTAAACCTCATTGAATGACTCATATGGGGGGTAAAAGCATTAATAAAGTTAAATAAAAAGCAACTTCCCTTGGGGAAATGTTCATATTTGTTTATAATATGTCATTTACATGCTCTAATTTGCTTTCCTAGTATTCTAAAAGTAAATTTTAGAATAATTTTCTTATTTGAACTTTAATTTGCAAACTATTGTGTCCTTTTGCCTATTTGGATACAATTTGCATAAACAGTATAATTACAATTATCTGCTTTCCCCAAAAGATTAGACAGGAAAAACTACTAATTAATCTCATTTACATGTAGATAAGGTGAATTGCTAAGACCAGTTTTTATTTTCCCTTGCTAAGCTGTAATAAATGCCGTCTTGCTTATTAAGATACAACATAGACATTATACTATGTATCAAATTGAATAATAATTATATTTATGTAGTATCTTTCACTCCCTGTTTTTTAAAATAATTTTCTTTTTATCGAAGGATGCATTATCTAATTAGATGGATGCTTTCTTCCTGATAGAAAGACTATAACCTAGGCTTTCTAAAATTGTGTTCACCTACTTTTCTTACCTTACTGCCATATTTTTCCTTATCTTCTCACTTATATAAATATAAATACAAAATAAATATAAATGGCCTCCAGTCCTCAAACCGTGTCCACTTTTATTTATTCAGTCAGTTATTGCATGCTTGCCTCTTTTTATCTAGGTTCTTGTCAATTCTACTTGATGACTGTTTCTTTAATCCATCCTGTCTGCTTCCACTATTCAGGAATCCTGTTTATTTTTAAGTGATTTTAAATTGTTCCCAACAAATACTTACTAAAGTCACTTCTCTGGATTTCTACCTAGGCCCTAAATGTATCAGAGGCATCTTTCTAAATGTAAATTTAATCATGTACCTTTCTCACATAAAATCCTTCAAAGCCTCCATATCCCACGAGATAGAGCTCCATAGGATGGCATATGAAATCCTTTATTATCGACATATGCCTACATGCCTAACCTCAGCTCCAACTGTAATCCAGAAAAGCCTGGGTTCCAAGAAGTCAAGCTATTTGGCATTCCTGAAACCTATGACACCACTTCACAACACAAGACCTATTGCCCCTGAAGTTAGTGAAACACTAGCCTCCAGTCTTTCCCTGGGGTGGTGAAGGTGGCTGAGTATTTTAGAACATTCTAGGAAGGGACAGAAAGTAAAGTTACAATCAGGAAATACTTCTATGGGAGCATTTCTATTAAATTGTCTAAAGGGATCTCAGAAGAAAGGGACTCAAAATTTCCAAGACTCCAGTTACTTGTTGGGATACGTTTTCTCATTGTAAAAACATATTCACTTCCATATATTAATTTTGGATTCATAAACTTGTATTATTTTTTCCTTAAGATGGCCCCTGTTCAAAACTCTAGCTTGGTCCATGATCCTTTTCCCTGAGCATATTTCCCCCTCTTGTCTAATTAGAAAAATCCTCCTGATCCTTTGAAAATTCACCTTAAAATTCACCTCTGTTCCCTCAGCCTCGCACAACCCAGAAATGACTGCAAATTTCATTCTGTTTCTTCTGCTAAGGATTTTACCACATTCCATAATTATGTGTTTACCTGTTCATTCTCTATCTCCCTTAAAGGAGGGGTGGTGGACATGTGTGTCAGTTTGGACACAAAAATGTGTGTCTCCTTTCCTAAAGACATCCCAGTTTCCTTTTGGGGAATTCTTTCCCCCATAGGTAGGTGTCAGTCACAGTGGGATGATAAGTTCAGCATCTCTGGTTCTCACGCTCTGTTAACCGAAGGCTTCTGGAGGCTCTTTGCCTGTCTGTTTTGTTTTGCCTTCCCAGCCCAGCAAACGTGTTTCCTCATGCCCTCCTCTCAGTTCATCATAATCTCACTCTTGGGACTTTCACCTTTGATCTTGTGAACAGCTGGCCTCTTTGAAGTAGCTCCTTCCACTGAGAACCTCTATAATGTCTGGAATCCTGAGTCCTCAGCCTTTCCTTCTGAGAGGAAGATTGCCAGTGGTCTCCCAATCTAAATACCCCTTCTGCAGGGTCGTGGGCCCACCCAGCAGGAGACTCCATTTCCCAGCCTTCCTTGCAGTTAGGCGTGGCTGAAAATGCTGCCGGCAACAACCTGACCTAGGTCTTCAGGCACTGAACTTGCCTCTTTGCTTATGTTCCCTTTTCCCTCCTTTCTGGATGGAGCCAGGGTGCATGCAGGATCTCTCACTTGCATTGGCCCCTTCTTGGTACCTTTAGCTAATTAAAGGTATTTAGTTGTATTGTTTTACTTGAAAAGTCCTCCCGAAATTGTACGAGCTCTAGGCCCCTCAAAACCCAGCTCTCCACACTTATACGAGACACAGCTGCTTCAACCATGGAAAATGAGAAGGACTTGGTTTACCTCAAAGCATGAAAAACTTATTAGAATCCATTACTTACTAAGTTTTATCAGGGAAGGGAAGCTTTCATTTCCTATTACCCCAATATCTTGCATAGTGCTAAAAATGGTTGTTTAATTTTCCAACTATTGGGTTATTAAACACTGGATTAATTGATCAAATTAATATATTTTTCTCTCTTTCTTTAAATATAAAACCATCAATTATAAATGTTACCATCAATTAATAGGTATGATTAATCATTTATGAATTATGTTTAATCAAGTATTAATATATTAACCAATATATAAGATTTCTATTTTTCAAGTCATGTGAATATTGTTGCTTGTCTCTAAAAGTATAGTTCATAGATTTTATATTGTAATTGTTCAAAGTTTCACTGTCTGATGCATTCAAATACCTATATTTCACAGCCCATATGACTCAGGTTTGTCAGAGCAACAAAATGCTTTGTCGAAGAATATGAATGTTCAATTTTTTCATTTCGCATTTTAGGGAGACTTTCCAAAAAATAAAATTAGCCCCATAGTCTATTCTTAACAAAAGAACATTAAGAGTTGAAAGTAGCCATTATGTATCTGATGGAATTAAGACAATGCAGTGGTTCCCAGCCTAATTACAAAATAGAATTACTCAGAGATGTTTAAAAAAAAAAAGCCCCATGCTTGGGCTCCACATCCAGATATTTTTATTTCATTGGCTTCAGAAGGAGCCGAGAAATCTGTATACTTTTTTTTTTTTTGCTGTACGCGGGCCTCTCACCGCGGTGGCATCTCCCGTTGCGGAGCACAGGCTCCGGACGCGCAGGCTCACGGGCCCAGCCGCTCCACGGCATGTGGGATCTTCGCGGACCGGGGCAAGAACCCGTGTCCCCTGCATCAGAAGGCGGACTCTCAACCACTGCGCCACCAGGGAAGCCCAAGAAATCTGTATACTTTTAAATCTCTTCAGGAATCATAATGTGTAACCAAGCGTTGACAAGCAAAGATTAGAGTGGAGGAGGGGTTCTTTGCTTCATCCTGCTAGAAGTTTCACTGATAAAAAGAAAGTTACAGCTGATTACTGAGTTATTGATTCAAAATTTTTGGTCAAAATAAAAGAGAAAAGCAATATAGATTTCAAAATATATCCTGAGGAAGTTATACCTAAATCCTCATGTAGCATTATATTTCCCGTGGTCCAGAGATTCAAAATTAAGCTGAGAACGTAATCAGGTGATAACCACCCCTCACCCATATTCTAAAAGTGAGGGGCAAGAGCATCTATCTGGGACAAGTGAAGGGTTGAAGAAAAATGGTTTTGCTAACATAAGTCCGTCTCCCACCTCCAAGCTAAGAGAAGACTTATTAGAGTCAGTTACAGAGATTGAAAAGGCCAGTCATCAAGGAGAATTTAGAAGAGATAATTAGGAAGATGCTATTCCTGACCTCTGGTCAAACACAGAGAATCCCTAGTGTCAACAGAACAATAAGGGGTGTGGATGGAGCTATCTCTGAACTAGCCAAAAGAAAGAAAAAAATGGTATCTATCATATAAAGGAAGCATTAATGTTAGACTCCAACCTAATCCATCAAAAGAACCTATCCCTTATCTCTGTTCCAGTTACAACTGCTCCATGACAGATTATCCCTAAACACAGAGGTTTAAGAGAACAATTTCATTAGATTAACAGATTCTGAAGAACGAAAATTCAGAAAAGGAACAGTGAGGTTGATTTATCTCTATTCCAAGATATCTGGAAACTCAGCAGGAAAGACTGAAAGGCTGGGGTGGACTCCTTGGAATCAACTAAAGGCTCATTTACCCACATCTTTGGGGCCTCTGCTGAGCTAACGCAAAAACAGGGGAGGAAAACTGGACCTGTAGATCTGCACGTTGCCTCTCCTTGTGCCTCACCCTTTCGGCGCAAATCTCCTAAAAACATGGCCATTTTCCTACACAACCATAGTGCCACTGACAGACTCAGGAAAGTTAACACCGATATTAGTATCATCTAATATGGATCGCATATTCAAAGTTCTTCTGTTTTTCCCTATAATGTCCTTTATGTTTTGCCCCCATTGAAGATTCAGTCAAGGACCACATACTGCATTTGGCTGCCATGTCTCTCTGGTCTCCTTCAGAGCAGTTTTTCATCTTGATTGACATATTTTAAGAGTCAATAAAGTTGAAGCCAGTTGTTTTGTAGAATGACCCTCAGTTGAATTTGCCTGATGGTTTCCTCATGAATAGATTCACACTAAATATTTTTGGCAAGAAAATTATATAGGTGTCGGTTCTTCTCAGTACATAACATCAGGGGGTAAGTATCGTTTGTTTCTCCCATTACTGGTGACATTAGGTTCAATCTCTCAGTTAAGATGAGATGTGCCAGACTTCTTCATTATAAAGGTACTTATGTGCATCTATAATTAAGTATATGACATTTCGAAACTTCAAAACTGTATACATATTCTCTTTCTCAACAATTTTTCACCCCCAAATTTTAGCATCCATTGATGATTCTTGCCTGAATCAAGTATTACATGGCTGGAAAATGTTGACTTTTCTCAATTCAATGATTTTTATCACATATATCAGCTAGAATGCATCAATAAAGAAGAGCCTTCCCTTTCCTCTTCCCTATTCCTTTTTTACTGTTACTATGGACTCATGAATTATTTTTTAATCAATGTATTATATTTATTACCATCATTCTCTTGATGCCCAATTGTCCCAAATTTGGTCAGTGGAAAGCCCTTCAGGATGGCTCTGATGTCCTTTTGATATGTCCCCATCAGTTTTCAAGCCCTCCCTTACTTTCTGACATGAGACGTTCCAGGCTCAAGAATTAATCCCTTCTGCCAAGGCAATAGAAATAAACACAAAAATAAACAAATGGGACCTAATCTAACTTACAACTTTTGCAGAGCAGAGGAAACCATAAACAAAACAAAAGACAACCTACAGAATGGGAGAAAATAGCTGCAAATGATGTGACCAACAAGGACTTAATTTCCAAAATATACAAACAGCTCATACAACTCAACAACAAAAAACCACATGACCCAATCAAAAAATGGGCAGAAGACCTAAATAGACAGTTCTCCAAAGAAGACATAGAGACGGCCAATTGGCACATGAAAAGATGCTCAACATCACGAATCATTAGAAAAATGCAAGTCAAAACTACAATGAGGTATCACCTCACACCGATCAGAATGGCCATCATTAAAACGTCTGCAAATAACAAATGCTGGAGAGGGTGTGAAGAGAAGGGAACCCTCCTACACTGTTGGTGGGAATGTAAATTGGTGCAGCCACCGTGGAAAACAGTAGGGAGGTTCCTCAGAAAACTAAAAATAGAATTACCATATGATCCAGCAATCCCACTCCTGGGCATATATCCAGTCAAAACTATAATTCAAAAAGATACATGCACCCCTATGTTCATAGCAGCACTATTCACAGTAGCCAAGATATAGAAACAACCTAAATGTCCATCGACAGAGGAATGGATAAAGAAGATGTGGTACATACATACAATGGAATACTACTCAGCCAAAAAAGAATGAAATAATGTCACTTGCAGCAAATAGATGCAACTAGAAATTATCATACTAAGTGAGGTAAGTCAGAAAGAGAAAGACAAATACCATATGATATCACTTATATGTGGTATCTAAAATGTGACACAAATGAACCTATCTATGAAACAGAAACAGAAACAGACTCATGGACATAGAGGACAGACTGGTGGTTGCCAAGGGGGGAGGGTGTTGGGAGAGGGATGGAGTGGGAGGCTGGGGTCAGCAGATGTAAGCTTTTTATATAGAATGGATAAACAACAAGGTCCTACTGTGTAGCCCAGAGAAGTTATATATATATATATATATATATATATATATATATATATAACTGAATCACTTTGCTGTACAGCAGAAATTAACACAACATTGTAAATCAACCATACTTCAATAAAAATATTGAAAAAAAGAGTTAATTTCTTGCAACACACAGTAAATCAGCCATTTATCCAAAACGCCTGAGTTTCTTTTAGTAGAAAATCTTAATTAGAAACCAGGATCTGGGTGCTAAGTATGCTGATTGGGGTATCAGTAAGAAAAAAAAAAAAAAAAAAAGAACTCATTATTTTAAGAAGACCAAGTCCTTAATTTTAGTTAATAATGTTTTCATTGTCAACAACAATCACCAAATCCCACCCTTCATTTTTATTTTTATAGTGGAGATATAATTTACATATAACATTATACAAGTTTATGGTACATAGCCTATTGATTTGATACATTTATATGTTGCAATACAATTGCCACCTTAGCTTTAGCTAATACCTCTATCATGTCACATGATTATTTATTTATTTATTTATTTATTTTTTTTTGCGGTATGCGGGCCTCCCTCTGTTGCGGCCTCTCCCGTTGCGGAGCACAGGCTCCGGACGCGCAGGCTCAGCGGCCACGGCTCACGGGCCCAGCCGCTCCGCGGCATGTGGGATCCTCCAGGACCGGGGCGCGAACCCGATTCCCCTGCATCGGCAGGCGGACGCGCAACCACTGCGCCACCAGGGAAGCCCGATTATTTCTTTTTTTATCATTTCTTTTCTACTTGTTTTATTAACTACCCTGTTTCATCAGTGATGCTGAAGGGCAATGCCATGTACTTGTATTCACCACTATCTACTAGACTGCAGGCTCCTTGACGGAAGTGTATTAGTTTTATTCATTATCCCTTCACATATTACATATTCAATTATTGTCCCGTCTGCATGAGGTGGGGTCAGAGTAAGCTTCCAGAGGGAGTAACCCATAATAAGTAATTGAGATCTGCCAGATGAGCAGTAAGTAGTTATGCAAGGAAAGAGGAAGGGATACTGAGAATACAAGGCAAGTGCTCCTGGCAAGGGTACCCTGTATATGAGGATGTACAGCCCAGAATTCAATGATGTTTGAGTCAATAAATGACTTAATTTTCCAAAATTTGGTAGAAATTAAGTAGACACGGTCTAGGTGTGTCTATAAAAGAAAACTACTGAGAGAAGCAGATATTTGGGAAAGTTTTTCAGAAAAGTGCTCTTTAAAAAAATCACTGGCTTTTTAAAAAAATACGATACATATTTTGAAAATACTGTGAATAATTTTTAAAATAACCCTCAGAAAGTATGTAGATGTATCAAAATGCCTCTAACTGAACTCAGTAGTTTTCTTTTAAATATTGAACAGATACAAAATATTTTTATTAAATATGCATAAGGCAAATAAACAACACAAATACTGGGGTGCCTATGATCCAATTTAATCAACAGAAAGTTACCATCACCTTTGAAGCCCTGTGTATTCCAAGGTAACTGACTTAGTCACCACATCCCTAGGGGTAACCATTATTTGGAATGTAATGTTATACATTTACTCTCCTTCACACGTTTACTTCACTGCATAGTGTGTATCCCTAAAAGTATACATTACTTAAATATGCATGGCTTAGAGCTTCGTATAAGTATAAACATATCAATGCTTAGTGTATTTTTCTGCAGCATTATGTACCTGAGAATCAATTAAGTTTTTGCTTCAAGTTATAATTCATTCATTTTCAATGATCTAGTATTTCATCAGATGAATATGCCACAATTTATTTATCTATTCTAATGTGAATGGATATTTGGGTTGTTTCCAGCATTTTGCTATCTCAAACAGTGCTGCAATAAACACTTGTGCATGTGTCCAGGACAAGAGCTTCTCTGAGACAGGAATGAAATTGCTCAGTCACTAAATATGTGCATCTCAAATTAACTAGACAGCGTCAAACTGTTTTCCAAAATGATTTTGCCCATTTACCATTCTACCACCTGTACATGTGTGCACTGGCTCCACATTCTCATTGAGGCTTAATATTATCCAATGTTTTTAATTTTTCCACTGTGGTAAATATGTTGGTATTTTATCATGGTTTTTCATTTGCATTTCTCCAGCTACTAATAAGATTAAACAAATTGTTCCTGTTATTGACCATTTGGTTTTTCTCTTATGTGAAGAATTTTTTAAGCCTTTTACCCAATACTCCATTTTCTTTTCCTTTTTAGCTTGTAGGAGTTTTTTATCTGTTCTGGACACTGATATTTTGTCATTTACATGAATTACACACACATTTGCCATATTGTGACTTTTCTTTCACTAAACTCTTTATATCCCTTGATGAACAGAAGTTCTCAATTTAAATATACTTTTTAAAAAGAGCTAACCCAAAGGTTATAAATATATTGTTTTCATCGAGTTTTATCATTTTGATTTATGGTGTGAAGTAAAGTCTAATTTTATTTTTCCCTTTTATATGATCATTTGTCAAGGAATCATTTATTGAAAAGTTCATCTTTTATACCCATTCTATAATACCAGCTCAATCATAGATCAAGTTTCACTATCTGGGTAAATCTGTTTCCAAAGCTGACAATTCCACTAGCCAATGTGTCTATTCCTTTGCAAGACACTCAGTTTATTAATACAACTATATGATCATTCTTGATATCTGCTTATACAATCCCTCTACTTTGTTCTTTTTTCAGAGTGGGTATTCTTGTCCTTATATTCTTCTATGTTAATTTTGGAATCAGTTCCACAAAAAAAGTCTATTGAGATTTTTATTGGTTTTGCAGTGAACTTGTAGATGAATTTTGGGTAAATCAACATCTTTGTAATGTTAATAGTCCAATCCAAAAATATTATATGTCTGTCTATTTACATAGGTTTTCTTTAATGGCCTCCCACTAAGTTTTACAACTTTCTCTAAAAATGTCTCTTGCTCAAATTTGGTTAGATATATTTCTAGCCACCTTGTATTTTTGATGCTATTTTAATTGGTACCTTCATTTAAAAATATGTTTTCTAAACTATCGCAAAATTGCAGGAATTCTACTTATTTTCATACGTTGGTTTCATATCGAGCAGGTTTATTAAACTCTCATTATTATTTTTACATATTTAACTAATCTTTGTAGACAATCATATTGTCTAAACAATGAGGATTTTCTTTCTTTTTATCTGGCCTATCCCCTTTATTCTTTTTTGTGTCCTACTGCTAGGATCTCCATACATTTTTAAATAGAAGTGTTGATATTGGACACCAGTGCCTTGGGCACATGCTTTTAACATTTCACTATTAACTAACATATTTGCTGTACATTTTTATATTTATCCTTTGTTGTATTAAGGAAGTTTATTTCTAGTCCTAGATTTTTCCCCCTTTTTGTTTGAAAAATTTCAAACATCATAAAGGCTATAAGAATAATACAGTAAATATCCATCTATCCTTCACTCTTAACATATTAAAATACTTATTTTATATCCTATGCCTGAATTCAATATTTGATGTTTTTGAGCTGAAGGATAATATTTCTCCTTGACCCTTATGACATACGTATAGCTCTTTGTGGTCTCAGATTTATGTGTGAATTGTCCTACAAGGTACTCACCTTGAGCTGGTTCTGGGCTGTGTAGCTGTCTTATCTTATTTTGGGAAGGAAAGAAGTCCAAGGTTCAAGGTGTCTGGTTCAGCAAATGCCTTTAAGACAAAAGCCAGCATCAGTCCTCTGCTTTCCTGCCTTCCCACTTTCACTCAGTTTATGTCCTCTGAATAATTCTTACTCATTTGCCAGCTCAATAACTAATTTAAAATGACATTTCTTTATACTTTTATGAGGCATTTTTAGTTGTTCTCAGTGAGAGGGTCAGTCAGGATACCCAGATGACCTCACTCTAAGAAATGAAATATGGTGTATTCTTCATGTAACGCTTGGAATCACATACCTACACCAGGCTTCCTTGAAGCTACAAAGACTTAGCTTTCCTTTACGAGGGCTCCTAGCACAACTAAACATACTTCTTTCCCATCTTCCACAAACAATCTGTATTAGCTTCACAAACCCTGCCAGTGCCTTAAGAGAGGTTTCAGAGCTAACAAGGCTATTTAAGCCAAAAGCTAAACTAGTTTCCAAAGATGAACACAGGCTCCCTGTAGTGAAACTAGCAAAAGGGAGCTGTCTAGATACAAAGATTTTCCAGTATCTTCACCTTATCTCTGTGGGGATTTACAGTTACTGCATGAGGCAGGATGTTTTGACACAGGACAACTTGTTCTTTTAAAGTATGAGAAGCTTTGTTGCTCTTGTTTCATTTTCCAGTCATCTGCTGGCTGTTAAAAAAAACCCACACCCCCTAGTTATACTAGGCATTAAAATTAGATATATTTGGACAAAAGCATCCTCCCCTCACCCTTCCCATATGTACACTCACCCACAAGTTTCTTACACGGGCTTTATGGTTCAAGGAAGCTGACCCAGGCACATTGTGAACAATATAACATTGGTTATCCTGTTATAACTCATCCTGCACTTATGGCCCTCAAATGTGGCCTTTCCTAGTCAAGTAGCTACACACTCTCTGAATCAAGAGTATAGGAAAAAAGGGATGATTCTGCTCCTGATAGCCCCTTAATTTTTTACATTATCTCTCTGCTGGTTGTGCCCAGCTTCCTGTGTGAAAAATCAAGTTCAGATGATTTCACTCAACTAAGGCCAATTTGGGTACGGGTACAGATGAGGTCAATTAAAGGTATAGCGTCTCACATTCTTCAAAGAGCAGTGAAGAATTTATATATTAGTTTCCTGTCACTGCTATAACAGATTATCACAAATTTCCTGACTTCAAACAACACAAGTTTATTCTCTTGCAGCGCTGGAGGCTGCAAGGTTGAAATAAGAAGTCTTCAAGAGCTAGAATCAAGGGGTCTATAGGACAGGTTCTTTCTATCAGCAGTCTGGGAGGGGAGAATCCACGTACTTACCTTTTTCAGCTTAGAGTGGCCGTCAGTAAGCCTTGGCTTGCGACCCCTCCCTCCAGCTTCCAAGCACATTCTAAGCTCTGCTTCTATCACCACCTCACTTTCTCCTCTGACCCTGACCTTGCCTGTCTCCCTCTTATAAGAACTGTTGTAATTATACTCAGCTCACCTGGATAATCCAGAATAATCTTCCCATCTCAAAGCCTTAACTTAATTACCTCTGCAAAGTTTCTCTTGCCTTATATGGTAACACAGTTAGCTGTTCCGGGGCTTAGGATGTGGACATCTTTGGGAGGACCATTATTCAGCTTGACACAGTTCACAGGGTTGAACAGTTTCTCCTGTGCTCTTGAATTCCATCTCCTAATGCCAGTTTGGAAGGCTGCTGTCACCTGACCTTAAAACAGCTCTTTCTAGCTAGTCCCTTTATACTTTCTAGGGAGCCAGAGATCATCACCATCAGTTATCTCTTACATAAATATTATTCCTAACATTCCTTATTCTAATTAATGATTCTTCTGTCATAAACTTGGGATATCCAAAGACTTATTTAGAAACTTCTAGAATGTGGACCTCAAGTTATGGTAGTTCATTGGTTAATTACCCACCAAGAATGAGATCTAACTTATACACACATATATAACACTGTTTAACACCAAGGTGTTAATAAGTAAATTATGGGCATTATAACAAAGGGTGTATAACATTTATATTCACTTTCTTCTGCTGACAATGTTATACTGGGTTTTATTTTTCTCATAGATAATATCCCTCAAAGACACCAATAGAAACATCTCTCATAGATAATAACTGAAATATGACCATGTTCCAAGCCATAAAGAAATATTATAAAAAGAGCTATTGATGATTTATTATGTGTTGAGTGTTTATAAATGTTTCCATGGATTTGCCAAGGTAATATTAATAGTAATAAAAACCAACAGTTTAAAGCATTAATGTCATGTGAAATTTTTTTCTTACAACAGTCCTATGAGGTAGATATTATTAGTATATTTTGTATAATTGTCAAGAGGCTAGAAGGCATTCAACCCTCAATCCAGACAATGTGATGGAAAAATGGTGATAGTCAGATGGTTCATGGAAAAAATAATTTTGAACGTGAGGCCTTTGCAAACTGGCTTTAATCACAATCTTCAGGTGTAAAGCTTAGGTCACAGTCAGTTCTGTGCTAGCCCCTCAGATGCTGGGCCCTGGTGACCAAATCCTATCGAGGCTCTGATATCAACTCTGGTGACAGTCATGTATTTTCTCTGGTGAAAAGGTTAAGGAAGGAGGCCACTAAGTATTTAGAAAATATTTCTCATCCTGACACCTTTGAAAAAATTGCCCTTTTAGACAGAGGACATGTTTTGACATCTGTAAATTTTCTCTCAGCATAATTTCTGAACTGTTAGGTGCAGCTGAGCTATTGAGACTTAAGTTTTCACCTAGAAAATACTTCATTGAGTCAGTAATTCATACAAAGAGAAGAAAAGCCTTCCTTTAGCAAGGATTTCTGTAAATGTAGTTTCAAACTGTACTTGATTCTGATACCTAAGACACAAATTGTGAGAAGCAATTCATTTTAACATGCAATACCATTAGAAAAATATATCCAGCTAAGAAAATACAGATACTGAATTTTTTTTAAGGGAGAGAGAAAGAAAAGAGGGGTAGAGGGCAAGAATGAGAAAAAGTCTATAAAACAAAGAGAAGCGAGGCAAAGAGAATGGAGATGTTGGCACATGAGTCCTGTAACCGTATTCAGGGGCTAGAAGTTTTTAGACTGTGAGAAGTTAAAGACTGAAAGCAAGTCAGGCAGAGATTAGCTAGATGCTTGCATTCCTGTGTTTTTTGTTTCCTTTGGCGCCCAAGAAGACTAAACTTCTCAGTCTTTCCTGCAGTTAGTTTGGGACTATATTGACCTTCTGTCCAATGTACCATAAACAGAAATGTGGCCCGCACCTGCCCCTAAAATCACCCCGACACCCTCAGCTGATCCTCTTTCACTTCTACAGGACCTCAAAGATACGGCTTTGAATGGCAGTCTGACATATTGGAAAGAACGGAATCACTGAGACTTCCTTTGGAGGAGAGCTATCGAGGAGATCCATCAGACCTGGGTCTGAATCCAACGTGAGCAAGAAATACACACATTGTTTTGAGCTTCTGCGGTACTAGTGCCATTTGTCATAGCAGCCAATGCTAATTATCCTGACCAAAATAGCAAATGAATGACATTGTCAGGTTTGTGGTTTATGTAAGTCCCTCTGACAATACATGAGGATGGATTTGAGAATAAAACAAGACTGAAGACAGGACAACCAACTGTACTCTTATCAGGGTGGTACAGGCAAGACAGAGGGGCGGAGATGTGTAACTGCTGTTGAGGTAAAGCAGGAAAACATTATAGGCTGTAAAAAAAAAAGCAGAACTTTAAGCTGGGTTGACATCAAGATTACAGGGGAGATCAAGATCAACACCTATGCATCTTAGTAAGAAACTTCGAAGGATTGTGAGAGCACCAAGTGAAAAATGACACCGAACAAGAGGCAAATAGCGATGTAGAACACTCCATATGAGGGGTACTTTTTTCTTTTTCACTGCACTTGTCACGTCTGTCATTTATTTCTGTGATTTCGTCACAGGATTGTTCATCTGTAAAGCTTCATGAGGGTAGGGACCTTATCTATTTTCACACAACTTCCATTCCTATTATTAAGCCATTCTTGGCACAAAGCAGGTATGCAACAAATACTTATGAATGAATGAATGAATGAATGAAATCATGGGTGGTGTGACAAGCAGACAACTGGACATAAAATCTTCAAGGGAACAGTCTGACCTGGAAAGTTAAAATGAGAGCTCTTCAGCCTTAAACAAGTAGATGAAATCCTGAATGTGGATGAAGTTGTCCTTGGGAAAAGGAGGGATGGAAAACACAGCGAGTTGAGAAGAGCCTATAGGGTAAAGGGGGATTTATTCTTTTGTGGGACAGAACTTCTTCACAGGCTAAGAGGAAGGAAATGGTTTAAGAAAACGGATTAGAGATATGTAAGAATGTGAGGAAGACAGTATAGCCCAGTATAAGATGGGGATGGTTTGACTTGAACACGGAGGGAACACCTGTCTTCTTGGCCTAGAGGAAAGGAATTAAAGGGGGAGAGGGGTAAATTTGTACGTAATGGTAATTAACCTGAAAAGAGATTATATGGTGAGAGGTTTTTTGGTAGGGTCAGGTCTTGAGAATGGGGCAGGTTTGGACTAGTCACTGAGAAATAAACAAGACAAGGATATGGAGAAAACTCACAAGGTTTGTAGACAGGATGAGGCCAGAGCTTAGGTCAGGGACTATGAATTTGAGGACCATGAAAATGGGAAGGCCACCTACAAAATTCTTCATTCATTCAGCAATGTCTATTCTGCACTTTCCATTGTAAAGCACTGTGCTGGGGGCAGGGACAAAAGTACGTTAATGATGTCAGTGCTTTGCATTTATTGTGGCTGAGGCACGAACAATCCATCATTTTATTAAAAACAAAACTTATTAGTTGGTGGCATGTCGACAAAATTATTGGCCGTGTGAAATTTTCCCTTTTCAGCTTGTTGTTTTATTATAGCGGTACACACAGATTTCCTGCTTTATTTCTCAAGTTAAAGCGTTGAGTGTGTTCTCTCACTGACCTTCATTAAATAAATCACAGTGAGCCTGACAGTCTGTGGAAACAGGCTGATGAAATCAGGCCATGAGAGAGTCTGCGTACTTCTCTATCCTTCTGGGGCTCCATTTCCTCCCCAGAGCAGAACTGTCTCTTTTCCTATCCCCTTTCCCTCATAGGCTGATCTCCACATAAATTGGCTGATAAACATGTTAATTTAGCATCACTGTAAGGCCAAGGATTCCTCTTAAAGATATTCTCAGTGTACTTGCCTGTGTGGTTGGAGAGAATGTTGAAGTCAGTTTTCTGGAGCCATCAAATTAGACCCCAAGAGTCCTGCCTGCTCAATACATACATTAGGCCAGAGGTTGTTGACTGGTAAGAATATATAAGCTAGTTTATCGTTCGATTTTTTTTCCCCAAAATTGAAATGCAGCAAGAAGGTGTCAGAGAGTTGATCAAATTTATTGGCTAGCAAGAAAGGCTAAGAATCCATGCCTCATTCACAATTAAATGTTTCCACTGGACATAGTAAACTAGACAACATGCATTTCCCATTGTATCCCAGAATATTACTGACTTAATTTTATCAAAGTAGTTTGGTCGGTTTCTAAAGGGATAGGGATTTTTTTCAGAATACCAATGCTGCGTACTATTGCAGAAAAAGTATTATGCTAGTAGTTCACTAATAACATGATTTTCTATATTACTTGAGTATTGTTTTGAGAACGTGAAGTGAAATTTCATGTTAACATATGCAATTTGCCAGCAGGCTTTGGGGGGAATCACTGAAATATAGTGGTGATTTTTGCCCTGCCTAACTTATCTACCTGCTCCATTAGTGAATCAACTTGAATGTCCAGTGAATTATTCCAGTGAAAAAGCAGAATGGTCATAACAGTCAATTAAACTAATTTCTAAATATGCCTACTTGCTTTTACCAAGGTCATCCAATCAAACAAAAATTCAGAAATATTAATATTCTTGTCTCCTTCTTATTAAATCATCTCCGAGGGCTTAGGAGAAAGGAGTGATGAACGCCAAGCTGGGTTTTACCTTTTAAATCCTCCTTATCTACTTAACTGAATCCACTGTTAGGCTTATTAAAAAAGCGACAGCCTGGATAACCCAAATAACGCAGGAAACGATAGTATACTTAAACAGCTGAAGCAACTGTATTTGATATTATGTTTACCTCTTCAGTACTAAATGATTATTTACACTGTTGGTTTGTTCACTTTCTTGCCATTGGAAGTTGCTTATATTCAATCCATGCATCATATCTTGCCATGGCTGTACCTACGGAACCAGTGCTCTTGAGTGGGCAATAGAGAAAATCTTTGCAACACATACTTCCCTGCATTCCCTCTCCATTAATATTACAATAATTATTGAAATTGACACCATTGTAAGTTTAATGTTAAAGCTTGTTTGCATTTTGAAATATTAATCTGTAATTTCTGTGCACATTATTCAGAATCTGCCTCCTACCTAGCAATCTTCTGAATCCATGTTTTTCACTGAATCCTCAAGGGCACTAACTTACTCTAGGTCACCGCTGTCACTGATTTATACAACCCTGTTCAAACTTGAACCCCTGCCTCCAATTCATTCATGAAAATCTCCATCATTCATTCGAAACCTTTTTTCATTACCTACTGTGTGTTAGATACTAGTTTCAGCACTGAGCAGAGATCAGTGAACAGCCAGAAAAAATTCCTTGTCATATGGAAGCTTACAGGGTGATCTTTCTAAATTGCGACTCTGCTTATATCAGTCTCTTCCTTGATATCTTTCAAAGACTTCTCACAACATTAATAATAAATTCAAAACATGTTAACATGGTTTAAGGAGTCCTCCAGAGCTGGCCCCTAGTTATCTCTCTGTTCCAATCTCCCTTGATAAGTCAGATTTCCTAGCTGCAAACAACAAAAGCTGACTCTAGCTGAAGTCATAGAAGAGGAGTTTATTAAAAGGACACAGAGCGTCTCCTAGATTGTTGGTGAATTGGAGAACTGAGCACAAAGCTCAGTTTTGAGGAATAATGTCCATAATCCCACTGCAGGATTGGCCTGACATACAAATTCCTGCCACCACCAACAAGCACCAGATCCCAGATCTTGAACTGTTCTGGTGCCACTTAAGTTTCAATATCTCAAAACTGCAGTCACTACTAAGTCCACACTGGATGCATGTGCAAAAGACAGTTGGAGACAGAGAGAGAGAGAGGGAAAGAGATTGAGGGAGAGACTGATTCCTCTCCTTCTCTCTTTCGTCACTGGCTTATGAGTTGAAGTCTCATATGGGTGTATCTGGCTGGTGGAGATTAGGCCACATAGCTGTCCCTTAGCTAGAAGAAAGACTGAAGATACAAGCATCTACCATTTTCAGCCCATTTAGGGAAGGAAGTTTTGCTTCCTACCAAGACTCATAAAGTGGGGAAATTGCCTAAACATGAAACTAGGTTTCAGATGGTAGATGGACAGATGAATAAAAAAATGTTCCACATACCCCCAAAATTCTGAGCCACATAGACAAATAGATCAATGGAACCTGAATTGAGACCCTGAAAATGGACCCACATAAATGTAGTCAACTGATCTTTGACAAAGGAGCAAAGGCAATACAATGGTGAGTAAAGATAGTCTTTTCAACAAATGAACAAATGGTGCTGGAACAACCGGACATCTACACGCAAAAAAAAAAAAAAAAAAAAAAAGAATCTAGACACAGACCCTTCACAAAAATTTGGTCTTTGGACCAAAGACCTAAGTATAAAACACAAAACTATAAAACTTCTAGAAGATAAAACAGGAGGAAATCTAGATGTCCTTGGGTATGGTGATGACTTTTTAGATGCAATGCCAAAGTTGGTCCATAATAATAATAATAATAATTGATAGGCTGGATTTCATTAAAATTAAAAACTTCAGCTCTAGGAAAGACGATGTCAAGACAATGAGAGGACAAGCCATAGAAGGGGAGAAAATATTTGCAAAAAATACATTTGCTGAAGGACTGTTATCTAAAATATACGAAGAATTGTTAAAATTCAACAATAAGAAAACAAACAACCCAATTAAAAAATAGGCCAACGATCTTAACTGATACCCCACCAAAGAAAATATACAAATAAGCATATAAAAGATGCTGCACACCATATATTATCAAGGAAATGCAAACTAAAACAACAATAGCACTACAGACCTATTTAAATAGCCAAAATCCAGAGCACCAGCAATGCCAAATGCTGTGGAGGATACGGAGCAACAGGAACTCTCATTCATTACTGGTGGGAATGCAAAATGGTACAGTCAATTTGGAAGACAGTTTGGAAGTTTCTAACAAAACTGACGTGCTCTTAGTATATAATCCAGCGGTCTTACTTCTTGTTATTTACCCAAAGGAGTTGGAAACTTAAGTCCACACAAAACCCTGCACATAGATGTTTATAGCAGTTTTGTTTATGATTGCCAAAACTTGGAAACAACCAAGCTGTCCTTCAGGAGGTAAATGATAAATAACCTGTGGCACAACCAGACAATGGACTGGTTATTATTATTCTATTTAGCACAATTATTCAGTGCTAAATAGAAATGAGCTATCAAGCCACGAAAAGACATAGAGGAAACGTAAATACATATCACTAAGGGAAAGAAACCAATATGAAAAGCTATACACTGTATGATTCCAACTATATGACATTCTGGAAAAGGCAAAACTATGGAGACAGTAAAAAGATCAGTGGTTGCCCTGGATCGTGATGGGGAAAAAAATGAATAGGCAGAGCATAGAGGATTTTAGGGCAGTAAAAATACTCTGTATGAAACCATAAGTGATGGTTACATGTCATTAAACATTTGTCCAAACCCACAGGATATACATAATTAGGAGTGAACCATAGCGTAAGCTACGGACTTTGGGTGATTATGATGTGTTGGTGTAGATTCTTCAATTGTCAAATGTCAGTGCATGTGTGGAGGCAAGGGATATATGGGAAACCCCTATACTTTCAGTTTTGCTGTGAACCTAAAACTGCTCTAAAAAAAAAACTCCTGGGCTTCCCTGGTGGCGCAGTGGTTGAGAGTCCGCCTGCCCACGCAGGGGACGCGGGTTCGTGCCCCGGTCCGGGAAGATCCCACGTGCCGCGGAGCGGCTGGGCCCGTGAGCCACGGCCGCTGAGCCTGCGCGTCCGGAGCGTGTGCTCCGCAACGGGAGAGGCCACAACAGCGAGAGGCCTGCGTACCGCAAAGAAAAAACAAAACAAACAAACAAAAAACTCCTAAATTAAAAAAAAAAAAATCTAAGCTACAGCCACATTGAACATCTTTCCGGTCTTTCAACATGATCTGTCCTTCACTTCTAGGCCCATTTCTTCAGGGCCTCCCTTCTCTTTATTTATTGGATTACTCATCCCATGTTTGGGAATCAACTTTAACACTGAGTTCCTCTAGGAAGTCTCCTCTGACTCTCCCTAGATCCCTTTAGATCAGGGTTGCACAAATTATGGTCCAAAAGCCAAATCTGTCCTGCTGCCTGTGTTTGTAAATACGGTTTTATTTGAACACAGACACACTCGTTGTTACATATTGTCTGTTTCTGCTTTCACAGGGTTGAGCAGTTGAGATGGGGACCATACGGCCTACAAAGTATTAAATATTTACTACCCAGCGCTTTACAGAAAGTTAGCCAACCTCTGTTTTAGATACTTCTGTTTTATGCTCTTATGACATCTTATTGACCCTAACATCACTTTTCTCATGTTTTATGTATCATCCTTACTAGGCGGCAAGCAGCTAAGGGCAGGGATAGATCTGTCTTGTGAACCACTGAACATTCAGTACGTGGCCTGTGCTTAATATGCGCTTCATATGTTCATGTTATGTGAATGAATTTAGAAGTTAATTCAAGTATGGGACAGCTACACGGTGGGTCAACTATCAGGTTGTAAAAGCCACAAAAATGTCAGCTGGACTGTGACAAGATGCAGAAGCATATATTTACCAGAACTTCTCTCAGAGAGACTAAGTATTAGGAAGAAATACTTAGGTAAGCCATTTGGGCTGAGGCTGAGGTAATGGGACCCCTCCTTGCGTGTGTGCGTGATGCTAGGCGGTACCTAGTTCGCCATCTAAGGAATGTCAGTCCAGTTCTGCAGAGATTTCCTTCGGCTCGGTGCAGGAAACCTGCTAGAACGCAGCTCCCTCCCTACTCCATCCTTCTTTCAGGTAGCACCCAGCTTCCACCCCAAATGAACATAGAGAAAATAGTTGACAAATATAGGGTCGAAGGATCTCCCAAATCCTCATCTTCCTCAAAGCACTCAGGTGTTTCAAGCAGACCATAAATCAGTGAACACAATTTTTCATAAATGGAACAAAAAAATATGACCTATAAGAATCTCAATTCAGTTTCCATTATCACTAGGATCATGTTTGTTTTAAACTGTGGTTTGAGACCTAGTACCGTGCTAGGAAATGACATTTTTGTTTATGAAACAGAGTGAAGAGAATAATAGATTAGAAAGACGCAAAATGCATCCACAATTATAGTTCATGACACATTTGTTCAGGTCATATGTTTAAGTAAACACGTGTGTGCTGGATAAGAATGTATATGTATACTGTGGGTCTTGGTCAAAAACTTTATTGCCACTGATCTACCTTTTTGCTTCCTCTTTCACGTTGGTATAACAGCAGCGTTTATCAAGTTGCTGTAACCTGACGTGAAGGATACTCAGTAACTCCCAAGTGTTGAAAACGATGAAGTGAGGGCAAGGAAAGGTGAGAAAATAAAAACCATCCCAGTCCTTTCAGACTTACCAGGAGTCGAGGGGTATGTTGGCGGACTAGCAGCCTCAGCATCACCTAGGAGTCCCGCCAGACCTACTAAACTGGCACTTTCATTTTGATGAAATCCCTAAGTGAGTCTCCTGTGCGTTACGTCTCCACAGGCACTGGGTACTGGATGCTGCTATTGTTTTGCTCACATCTCTCAGATACTGTTATTATTTTTGCGCACCAGTTTGCTATTAATCCCAAAAGTCAGTGCCTGTTCTACCATCAGGCTGTCAGAACAAACTTTGCCTCTGAGTAAGGAGCCCCCGAAGAGATTAAGAATATACTTCCCACCTGGGCAACCCTTTGCCAATGATGGACAGGTGAGGGGAGTAAATAGCACTCTATCACTCCATCCCTTAATTCTGAAGTACGAACTATGTTTTCTCCATGGTTCTCTTTTAAGCTTGAGCCCAAGTTACTCTTTGAGTACTCTGCTTGATGTCACGACCTTGACTGACCTCTTTCTCTTTACTTCTCCAGTGTTCCCACCAGGTTTGCCTGGGGACGCATTCTAATAAATCACTTTCACCTGAAGCCTTATCACAGCGTCTGCTATTGCAGAGCCCAACTAAGATACACTGCAGGATAGAGTTCATAAACCACAATCTAATAAATAATTATCCCCTATTTTTGCTAACCCTGGTGTTTACCAAGTGTTAGAATATGTAAAATGTCATTAGACTCAGAAGTAGTGAAAGTGGATTTTTAAAAAGTTGCTGACAGACAAGGATTTCTTCTTCCTACCAAGACAGAGCAACAGGCACTAAATTTACCCTCCCACCTGAAATAACTGAAAAAAAACAAACAAAAACCAGATACCGATATATGGAGCAATGATTTTCTAATGATTTGCAAGGCATTTGACATCAGATAACAAAGGAGAGTGATCTCCGAAAGATAAGAAAGAGGTGAATCTTGTGACTGCCCTAGCTTCCTGCCTTTGGAGAGTTTCCACCTAAGCAGAGCTGTCTGGGCTCCCTGATTGGAAGAGAAGAAAGAGGCCATGAGGAGGCCAAAGCAACGAGAATTTGCAGGGAAGATGCCAGAGAGGAGAGAGCTGCACAAAAAGAGGAAGATGATACCAAATGGAAATACAGATCTACACCAAGAATAAAGGGCACTGGAATTGGTAACTTCATGGGTAAATATTTAAGATTTTTTCTTATTATTTAAAAAGGTGATGACAAAAATAGAGTGAATTTTATTACGTGTGAAGCTATAAGTGCATACAAACATTTAATCATCTCATTTAAATATTAAATTCCATTAATTTTCAGTGTCTATTTCATTTTTTCAGAAATTGACATCTACAGAAAATGAGATTCTGTAATACCATTCTGATTTTTGGAATTCTGATCATTTTGTATATTCTCACAAAAGGAGTACAACTTACTTTCCCTTTGTTTTGTTATTGCAATGAATTACCACCTTACTTTAAAATTTATATTCTGTCCAATAAGAAAAATTTATCAGAAGTCCCCAAAAGAGATGATTTAAAAATCTTTGATCTGATGAATGACCTGCCTTTCTTTCTACTTTGAAGATATATGGACTTTTCCCCCCCAGAAATCTGCAGCTGGAATGGTTTTCTTCTTAGTATCTATAAATATTTAGAAAGTTCATTTATCATGCTTAAAATTGCCAGAACTGGATTATGCTTAATCATTTAAAATATTGATTTGCTAAGATGTTCTTAGGTAAAACTTTATCATTATGAGTTGAATTTAATGTTTTTTTCATAATGGGCTTTTAACACTAAGGAATAAATGAGGCTTTATGTAGATAGGCAGTTTTCTCAGTCTCTTTCTCTTAACTGAAAGAATTTGTTACCAGGGGAATTTTTGTCCCTAACTGACCCAAAACTCATAGGAAACATTCAATTTTGAGCAACAGGATAAACATAAAACAAATGTAACACTATGAAAATACTCTAAGACTTTTCCAAGAGTTATTTCAAATGAAACTAACAGGATGTTCAAATAAAATGTTTAATATGTAAACTCCCTCAACATCTATAAGAATTTATAGTTAATTATTCATCAATTGCATGAGTTAGATATACCACAGAATTGTTGCATCATACATACGATGTTTTTCCAATTTTGTGCATATTTTCTATAATTTTGGAAGGTTTTTTAATAGAGATAAAAATTTAATTTAAAAAATTGGTCCATTTACTTTTCTCTCAGAAAGCAGCTTATTTGTATGTTGAATACGCAAAGAACACTATGGAACTGCTCAATTACAAGAACATCAAAATAAGAATTCAAAAAATTTTCTAATCGCTTTGGTAAGATAATCTCTACCTGTAATAAAAAGTAAAGTTTAAGAGAAATAACAAGTATGTAGAAATACAATTTTATCAGAAATTTAGAATTGTGGGTCTCTGTATGTTTCTGAGAAATAAAAAATAATCAGTGCAAAGTATTTGTTAGCAAAGTAACTTTAGAAGGTTAAAAATCAAAATGTAAATTCAAATGAATTCAGGACATGAGGTAGAAAGCAAATTTGTAATTTCAACTCTTATTTTTCAGACTTTAAAAAATATAACTAATTAAAATTAATTGACTAAGTGACTCAGACCTTAAGAGTGAGAAAATTTGTATTTCACTTAGAGAATTATGTTTATATAGTATTATAATTTTTATGATAAAAAAGATATCACCTTTTCAAACTCTCCATAATGAAACTTGTTGGTGGGAGAGTAGTGGAAATGTTTTCAGGTATTTAACGTTTCAATTGGTCATTTTTGTATAAATTCTGTTTAACAAAATTGACAAATACTAACTCCTACTACTTAGAGTCAACTGATGAATAAAATGTAATAGGTGTTATAAAATTTTAGTCTTCCTCTTATCATCTTACATGCTTTTTTCTTCACCAAATTCCTTTGCAGGCCTTATAGTTTTTTTGTCATAATAAAAGCTATATATTTTTGGTACCTATTACCTACTATAAAAGAGATATTTTGTTAGGCTCTGTGAGCATATAGTTTGTCCCTTTAAGACGCTTCTAGTTTAGTGGGGAGGAAGAGTGAAATTATGCTGTAATGCATAAGTATGAACAAAGTGCAGAGAGAGCTGGTAATGCACAGTTTTAAAAAATTTGAAACCATTACTCTATTCAAATATAAAATGAACAGATGTCAAAGATTTTATTTAGTCCATTAATTAATGAGTGCCCGTAAGATGTTAAAGCAGGTGGAAAGGAAAATTTGAACAACAGATGTAGATGTAGATGTTGATGTAGGTAGATATGCAGACACATTCAAGAATGTTGGAATGACTGTTTACAGATGCAAAACTAGAGAAATAAAAAACAGTGTTTGGAATATATCTTTCTATTGGGCAGACATCAATTGTATCTTTACTGGGAAAACTCATTTACATTTCACTGGACAAGAATAATTTGTATTACTATCAGTTTTCAACTACTTAAAGAGTTGTAAAATAGCCTTGTCAAAGGTACTCAGAGGCACAGGCCTGATTCCATAAGCCCAGAATGTCAGCTAGACAACCAACCAAAGAGAGCTCTTTTAATTTAGAGACATCACAGTCTAATTTATTAAATCCGTCCAGAAATTGGGAAACATTACATAGTCACGTAGAGAGGTCAAGGCCTTTCTCAATTAGAGGCGCACAGACACATGGATACTAGACACATAGAGAGCATATAGCTTCAGTTTTATAATTTTGGGCAAAGGTCCAAAGTAAACACAAAAGCTCATTAACTGATTCAGATCTTTAAGAGTCGTTCTCATTATCAGTCGACAGAAATTTCTTAATTGATTTAAGCACAAAAATAGACAAAAAGATAAACACAAACAGAAAAGACTTTCACACCAGATTCCCTGTCTTTTCTCATTCATCAGAGAATATATTTCCATCATCCATCTGACAGAGCTTATCAAAAAGTCACACCATAACATCAATTTTCTAATCACTGTTGTCACCAATATGGAATAAATTATTGTACTGTATACACAGGCATGCCCGCACACCCCCGACACACAGGATTGGTAGAGAGGGGCAACATAATGAAACAGAGTGTCAGCAAAGTTTAAATTTTATTGCCACTTGTGATGTCCGCAGGGAGCCAAGAAAATATGTACTGGAACTAAACAGTCCATGAGGCACACATCTATAGCCTGGCTTTTTCAGATGAATCTGTTGCACATGTCTGTGGCCCCTTCAAAACTGTTCAAATATAGTTTTTAAAAAAATGTGCATCTGTGACTCTCATACAGATATAAAGTGTTTTATTTAGTTTATTCATGACAGAACCAGGAAAATTTTAAAACTGGTTTGAAGGAGAATCCAAATGTATCTGTCTATCTCATCAACAATGCTGAAATGAATATCCTAATAGGCAAAAATGGTTTAATACGCTGTAGGACAATATAATGTCATGTTCGAAATCATCTCTTCTACAAGGCAGAAATCAACTGTGTCTTTACTGAACAAAGTTTATTTGTATTTCTATGGACAGTAATCATTTGCATTACTATAAACGTTCTACAGTTTACAGAGGTATAAAATAATCTAGTTAAAGACTCTCAGAGCTGCCCTACTATGATATATCTCCAAAGGGCTAGCTAGAAAATGCCAACATTACACTGAAAGTCTACCCAGAAATCTTTTGTTGCTCATTTTCAAGTCTTTCACAGTTTTTCCTAACAGAGACCAAAAGAGAAGGCAAAATATTGACTGATGGAAAAAAAGGTAACAAAGACAGATGATGAGAATACATTAAGACACTAAGGAAAAGATGGCAGAAGATAAAGCTGCATAAGACATAGTCTTATGAAAGGGTGCCAGGCATCCAGGGAATATTGAAAGTCCAGTAAAGTTGCAATCGGAGGTTTCAATACAGAAAAAGAACACTGGAGAGGTTCACTGAAGCAAGATTTTGAAGCAACATTGATACCACTCCTTTAAAGTAGTAAATAATGCTATAGTTGTTGGGAATTTTTCCCCTCAAAGATGATTCTGTTGGCGCTATGGAGAGTGACGTGACGTTAAGAGCCATTGGAATCAAGGGGATTATGTATGGGCGGAAAATGGTGAAGCTCTGGAATGAGGCAGTGTTGGTGGAGATGGAGAAGAAATGTCAACACAAGAGTGATTCCAGAAATAGGATCTGAGAATCTTTAGAATGAAGGGAGTAAGTCACTTTTACCCTTGATGATTTGCCTGCTTAAGTCCAGCGTTGAGATAGCGTTTTTTCATCTTGGATTATTACCTTAGCCTATAGTAAATACACAAGCACATTTGAATTTAGTAAGTCAAATCTGGGTACCAATATAGGCACCAGATGACTTGTATCTGATTTAAATGCCTGCGTGAGAAGCTGCCATTAGATAACTTCCAAAGGGGCCTCGCTATAGCCTGGGGTAGTTTAGATACAATTAACATAGTTATATAGCAAATTTTAAAACTCAGAATATATGTATCCAAATTTTCAAAGTAGCACAATACAAATTAATAGATTCCAGAATTGAATCAATACAGTCATATTTCATAATAAAAAAGAAAAATATGACAATCTTTCATGAATAGATAGCAAGATTATGAATTCAGTACCATTTTTCTTCTTTTTTTTTAAATCTTCTTTGTTTTAGAGATTTGGGCTTTTTATTTTTTTTCCTTATGGAAGCTTGGGATGGATATTAGACACCTCACAATTTATGTTGGTTACTTCTGTAACAATAGCTTGATAGTATAATATACTCCCATCTATTTCATTAATGTGCCATAAATAAGTAAGCTTATATATCACTCTTTAAAAAATAATAGGCAGCTATCACAATTGTATGTCTTTTTTTCAGCAGGTAGAAAATTATGTTCTAACACAAATGACATTTTTCTGCCTCTCCCAGAGTATTTTTAACTGAGAACTCATGGGGGAAATTGTAGTAATAAAAACACAACCTAGCAATGAATTTATTATAGTAGCTTTTTTATTATAAAGATGTTAGGTCAGGAGAAATGGTTTATGATTCTGCTGATTCTTAAAATATGAACAGTTTTCTCCTCCCTGATTTTAACGAAGTCTGATAAAAAAAGACAAGGAGAGCATGCTGAAAATGTAGAGCTATTGCTATTCTTTATTTCTTAGATCTTCAATCAGGAATTTAGGATGTGACTTTGAAATATAGAGCACATTTATTAAAATAATTTTTATCATTGAAATCTCCCATCGCACAGATTCTCTTTTCTACTCTTTGTGATAAGAAAATGAAATTTGATTTTGGCAACTGGCAGAGACATGTGTTAATCAGTTTGTTCTGTCTTAATAGATAAACTGACTTTGCATTAGAAAAGAAAACTTGTGGGATTTATTTAACTAGTAATCTAGATCGCAGAGGGCAAATATGTGGTATGAATTCCGCCACTCACCTAACCCTTTCCATGACACACATTACTAATCTAGCAATGCACCTTTGCCTCTAAGGCTGGCAATGACCTCAGAGTCCTCCTCAAATCACTTTGAGTTAGCACATGATAGAACAGCTATTTGCCAGCCTTGATTTGATGGTCTAGCAGCAATCAAATAATTTAACTAGGAACATTTTATTTCAAATACTATTAATTCTCACTATAATATATTGTAGTTCACTAATTCGCTGATGTTGCTAAACCACTTGGAAAAACAAATAGTAGCCAAAACAACTGTAATAAAAAATAAAAGTTAATATATAATGACTATAATACCAGCATTCAATCACACATGTATCAAGTATCACACATGATACTTCCTATAATTTACTGAAGATATGGATAATTTCTTTTCCAAATATTCCTAATGGAGATATTAATAGATTGATACAGTTGTACAGTGTCTAGTTTTTGTGTAATTATTGAATACTTCAAAATGCAGAATTCCCAGGCCTACGGGATGTATTTACCATGAAAACTAAATAAGAACAAGAAATCAAAACACTTTACACATTTTTATATATATATATATATATATATATATATATATATATATATATATATAAAATTTGTGGGGCTTCCCTGGTGGCGCAGTGGTTGAGAGTCTGCCTGCCGATGCAGGGGACGTGGGTTCGTGCCCCGGTCCGGAAGAATCCCACATGCCACGGAGCAGCTGGGCCCGTGAGCCATGGCCGCTGAGCCTGCGCGTCCGGAGCCTGTGCTCCGCAACGGGAGAGGACACAACAGTGAGAGGCCTGCGTACCGCAAAAAAAAAAAAAAAAAAAAAAAAAAAATTGTGTTAGTTGTTTACATTTCTGAACATATAAATTGACCACAGCAGAGGCCAAACTTCTGGAACCTTAGACTTCTACAAGGTTTCTGAACATGAAAATAGACAAAAGATAAAAGAGGCAAAAGATAAAAGGTTATCTAGAACGAAGATGCCATTGTTGACATTGAAGATAGGAATTGTGATTCTTGTGACACTGTGTGGTGGTAAGAGCAATTCCAATTTTGATTTATATTTACTTCATAGGGTGTTTATTTAGATGAAAGAATATATACAGTGGCAGGATAATTTCAGTTACTCAATAAATGTTATGTGTCATTCCTCCCCCTTTCTGTGAAAACTAGACCGTAAGCTCTCAGAAAGAAAGAAGCGTATCTTCGTTTATGTTTAAATTCTCATACTTAGGGTAGTGCTAGTCTTGATACAAGTCTTTGGGGAGGAATGAACTGTTGATTAGTTTACCTAGTGGAGGATAAGGAAGGACATTCTGATTGGTTGCAATGTCTTTGTGTTTGCCTGTTGCTAATGGTAGAGTTGGGATGGGGTTCTCAATTGGTTTGAAGAGAGGATCACCCTCTTTCCTATACAAGGCATCTGGAAGTCTGGTGACATTGTGCATATCCTTACCATCTGCCAACAAATTTACTGTATTCCTTGAATATGAACTCTAATAGCGCACAATTCATTTGCAAAATTGAGACTCTCCTTCTGACCCGTAACACTCTTCTGAAAATCTAAAATAAGTTATTATTCTGCTTTACATTTCATTTTCTTGAAAGGTTATGATTATATCATTGCTTTTGAATCAGAATTAATATCATACTTTAAAGTATAGGAAACTGTTGATTTTAGACTCTTTTGCAAGGCAATAGTCGAGAGATGAATGTTTCTTCTGTCATTTGTGGCCAGTTAAAATATTAAACTCCATTTTGGAGATATTAAAAATTTCTCCAAAACATATTGGAAAATATTCAAAAGGTTCAAAATTACCTTAGTCTTGGTAGAGTTTGGGGGTACATGAAGCAGATGGTGAGTGTTAAGGAGGTCAAGCTAAACTTATTAAACTGCTCATTTTATGTATTCTCAGGTGTATTAGTTTCTCAAGTCCTAACTGAGTGCCAATTTTAGGTAAGACATTTTCCTATGGGCTAGAATAATCAAATTTACTAAACTAAAACAAAAGCTTTGGGTTTTCTAAGCCGCTAGTCCTTCAATTAATGTGTACCAAAGTCACCATTGTAATTGTAGCCAGCCCCCTGCTTTGATTGTCAATCCATAGGACATAAATCATAATGTGGCACATATTTATATCAAAATATATTATGCAAATTAATTGGATTGAAGTGGTATTCCTTCAAGAAATAATAGTATAACCTAAATTTTTAAGTATTCATGAGATTAAAATAAATGAAGGCATTGGTCTCTGTACTCGTTTGTTCTTCTTGAGGCCTTCTACTACACCGCCTTTATTTCTTATTCAATTATTTAAAAAAGAACATTTAAGCTCTAAAGGACCTCAACGCAAAAGGACACCAGACTGGAAGCTGCTGAGGGCAGAGACACAGCCTGTCTTTTCATGATTTCACAACACGTTTCTAGCACAATATGTGATGTACATCTTCAATAACTGTTTTGTTTTGGTTTTTTTTTTTTTTTTGGATGAATGGCTGAATGGATAGTCTATTTAGAGGAATCAAAGTAGTGAGAAATTGTGGAGTTGAAGTGATAGACCGAGGAAGATCGCCATGACATTACCTGGACCTGAGGCAGGTGGATAAATGTCAGTCAGAGACAGTATAGCCCATAAACACGGGCTAGCAGAGCCCCTCCCCGCTCACGTTCCCAAACTGCAGGGGTGAGGGGCTGGCTTTGGAGTGTCTTTTACACAACTTCTAAGTTTTCCTCTAGTCCCTGGGATGACCAGGGCTGGCATATCCCTCTGGGTAGGGCACCCCAAGCCTGGACCTGGACACACATTGGCCCTGCCCCCTTTCTCCTATCTGGGTGCTCTCCCAACTCACACCCACCCTCTCTTGCTTGTCCATGTGTGCACATATGCGCGTAGGCACACATGCAGGCACAGACATGGAGCTGACCAGGTGCTTCAAGTTGCTCAAGGACTTGTACCTGTAGGATCATTCTGGGGTCGTGACTGGGCTGGTTATGATTTACTGGAGATTTGTTCCCATTTGTTCCCTTCTAAGAGCACTGGGAGCCTCATTGTATGGCTGCAGTTTGTGCTTCACTACAACTCAAGGGCCTGAGAACAGCTGTCCTGGCAGAAGCCATGTCGGGCACGCTGGGGGCAGAGGTTGTCCTGGCAGGGGGGTGGGGTGCAGGCCTGGAACTGAGACACAGGAGCGGATAAACCCATGTGCAACTCAGACAGAGGCCCGGGGGTGAGGGCCCCTCTTGCTCTGGCCTGAAGGCAGAAGTAGCAGGTATTGTGTACCTTCCATGATTCAGTCTCAATCCACTACGTACCTCAACTTATTCTACCCACCCTCCTTCTTTCAACCTCCTGGGGTCTCTTTTCTGGGATCATCAGGGATCACAACCTCAGAAGGAGAAAGGGAGGCAGGAAAAGTCAATGTGTGAAGTGGACAGGTAGGGACAGGCAGGGGAGAGGGATGGTGGCCGAACTTGAGTGCAGAACTTGACGAAGAGAGGCTGCCTTACCACGGCTCCAGCCAAATGGGGGTCCCATTCCGCCAGATCTTTGGAATTTTCATGAAAAGCACACATTTTAACTTTCTTTTGTATTTCCCAATATTAAGCACTGGCACTCTTTCATATTATTTCAAGGCCAACGAAACACGTGTGTGCCAACTCTGTCCCCAGGACTGCCATTTCATATTTTAGAACTTCGAATATTCAAAAGGCTGAATTTAATTCCTCTGTATCTCCTGAAAGCAGGTTCCCTAAGTACCTTCTAGAGCCTTGGGTACTCCCACTCCCCCGGAAGCTGGAGGTGGGGATGGCAAGAAGCTACCATTAGTGACTCAGAGCAATTTATATGCCTTGTGTGATCAAATTATTGTGCACCTCTCCCTAGAGCAGGAAACTACAAGATGAACTCTATTTTAATCTCTGGTAGGGAAATGTGCCATATATTTTTCCTACCTAGCTCTACTTTTCTCAGCAGAATGTCTTTAAGGTCCCTGATAGGCTTGACTTTGAGCTGCTTAAAGCTTGGGACCTGGCTTTGTTAGTGGTCATAGCACAATGCACTCAGTCATTGCCTCTAGGACTTATATTTGTATAAATGGGTAGATGAAGAGTTTATGGAAAGTATTTTTAAAGTTGTTTAAAATTTTGTAAATATAAGATATTATTTCCTTCAAATTTTTTAAATTTCTAAGAAGTCTCTCAAGCTTAGTGCAGAGACTGCAGTCTTGACAGGCACGGCTTTAATTTGCAATAGCTAAAAGTGTTCTGAAAGAGAGGGGGTGTTTCTGAGTCTACGTTCTGAAGGAAGCAAGCTCTGTTGTGCAGGCCATAAGCAATAAATGAGAAAGAATGCAAACTACATGAAGCAAGAGCCCTTTTCTTATCCCATTCTAAGTGAAAATGACGGGTGAGGGGGAAGAGAGAAAGCTGGAGGAAGCTAATGGATCTTGGAGTTGCCCTGTGTCCTCTCTGTGGGCTGAATTCTGATAGGATTAGGGTCTCCAGGGGGTGGAGATGTGTATTCTGACTCTCCTATCTGGAGACACTGGCGTCTGTAATCTCTCTGATATTCCTTATACTACAATGGAATGGGAGCTGTGAAACCCATACACAAAGAATGCAGGGGTGGGGTGAAGGAATGGCAGAGAGGTGCAGGAGGGCAACCCAACATTCCTTGTGCAATCAGCAATGGGGCAGAGATTAGTGAGAGAAAGACAGCCGGCACTCCTGGTAGTTCGCACACACTGGTGGATGTGTAGGATTCTAGGACAGCATGGCCGACCACGTAGTACAGACCATGCAGCCAGGGACTGGGAAAAGACCTATTTATAACTCAGAGAATGCCATCCTAGAAGATAACAATGACCCACAAATAGATGATCTGTTTTTACCAATGTCTGAATGTCTTACCATCCCCACATGGAAAAAATGAACCCTCCCTGGGGAGGGAACTATGTCTAAGAATGTTCTTATGCAACTAAATTTACCTTGAATTGGCAAGATTAAATTTTCTGCTGCTGAATAGAAGAGAGGCTTAAAATAGAAATTAAGTTCCATTAAAGGAAAATAAAGGAAGTTCCATTCCTTACACCCGAGTTTGTGGCCTGTGAAAATTCATAACCATTACACAAATATAAAATTTTCCATTTGAGCTGCAAGCAATTGCAATGAACAATAATTTTGCATGATGGTTAACTAATCCTTTAAGTCAACTTGAACAGAAACATCCCCTATCCGAAAAAAGAGAAAGAAAAAGAGAACTTTAGAATTCTTATAGCCAAAGTCTGAAGACTTCTTATAACGAATATTTCAATTCAATGCTGTGATGCCCCATATTTCTGTTGAATGGGGAAGTATGTGTGATTCATTAAGCTCTCATTCATTATGAAAATAGACTAGCAAATTATATTCTTTGTAAGTGAAATCATTACGGAACTAATTTACAAAATACATTAAGCCCTTTCATGATCTTGCTAAAGGAAAAGCCAAATAGTTTTGAACACATCGCAAGGTGATCATCATTTACAATCTTAGATCTTACTTTTCATTAGTTATTTTGTGAAATATCTCCTGCACAAATATCTAAATTTGGTTGCACTTTGCACAGCACAACTTTTCACGTGTGCCTGGGAGAATCATGGTTCAACTCTGTTTTCATGAAGTTTAGAATAAAGATGAAATTAGAGTTTCTTAAATACCATGTTCAAACATTCTTTTCTTTTCCTCTTGAATTTGTGTAAGCCAGTCTTGCCCCTTCAAGACTGTAACATGATCCATCATCTCTTCAATTTTTGTACTAAATCATCATTTAGAACTCATGAAAGCAACCTAGAAGCCAGGCAGCGGGTTACAGGTTTAGAATATGGTTGTTTGACTCTCTAGGGGTTTTAGAATCAGTTATCTACTGAAATTAAGGTAGAAGTCAGAACAGATGGAATGTCCTTCTATGTTATGCACACTCACAATGCTGTTCATTACCAAGAACACACCAGTACGTGCATGTTTGTTTCCCAGGAAAAATAGAGCCCTATTCATTATTCATAGAGGTCCTCCCGTACAGTAAAGACATTCATTCTTTAATGGCTCTATGACTAGGGTGTTGTGAAGCCTGAAGATGTTATTTTTGGAAGATAGTTTACCAATTAAAAGCAAACAGCACTGGGTTGCTTAGTAATGTCCTCAACATTGATTGACTATAACTGCAGATGAACATCAGGAGAAAACTGAAAGAGTATTGCTATGTGCTTCTCTGCTTCCTTCAGACACCTCCCTGGAAACAGATCGTTAGTGGATGGAACTTCCAGCTTCCAAAGTCAGACTTTTTCTTTTCTCCAAGTAATGTAAAAAATACACTAGATTTACTCCATCCCAAATATTTAATTATATCCCCCTGAAATGTAACAAAATGTGTGAAGTTAATACAGAGGTGAGTGTTAGAAATGATTGCTTGGAAGTGAATTCAGGCTATGAACACAAATAAGACCATATTCTTCTTTAAAAAATGGTGATGTTTTATATGAAATTAAATATCTTGTTTGTGGCTTGTTTGTGGCTGATAAAAAATGGAGGATGTTGGCCATAAATGTTTTATATACATTCAGTGGAATTAAGTTTGTCTAGACTTTGACTTACCAATAAACAACATATATCATGATCAGTGCTATTTTCTTAAGCATAGATCTAAAAATTATTGCTAGTTTGTATTTGTTATGCAGGCTGTAAACCTTATGATTTATGACTCTTTTCCTTAATGTTTACTGATCTTTTAAAATGTGACAAAGTTTGGGTGTAGTGTAGCTATAAACTGGTTAGAAAACTTTGCTCTATGTGGGTGAGGAGAGTACATCTGTGAACATATTAATCTAAACTAAAAAGAACACTTAATCATAAAATTCTTAATGAAAATGTTAGCATTGACAGAGAATATGTTAGAGGATTTTTCTGGACACACCGAGAAGCTGTTTTCCTGACTTGATAGGGAGCATATTTTATTGATAAATTCTTCTACTTATTATTCAGAGCAATGACTAAGTTGAGGAAATAAATTTTCTTTATACTTCTTATGTCCATGTATATTCATTCCAACCATGAAGGTGAATCGGTAGAGTTTGAAAACCTATATAAATAAGAATTATTATTGAAAACAATGTCCTTGTAACTTGCAGAAGAGATGACATTTGCTATAATTGAATCAGATTTTTGTTTTTTTTTTTTTAAGGAATTAGCCTGGCTTCTTCAAGTGAAACCTTTAAATAACATGATCATAATCTTTGTCAAATGATCAAGTAAAATGTATCAATGAAGTCATTGATATGCTACCGGATTGACACTATTTACTGGTTCTATTAAGACTGAGTTTTTCTTTGTAGAGGCATATACGAATACAACCTGGCTGTTGACTCCTACCCTTTTTTTCTTATGACCAATAGTCTTAGTATAGTTTCTAGCTGAGATCTGTGTGACTATAGCCTCTCAAGAGAGAAGAGTTAACTGTTCTACTTGGCCTTAAGAAAACTTTGCCTCTAACCTCCTTCACCTGCTTTCTACAGAAAAAAATAATATTGCTTTATGGTGTGGCACTTAACAAAGAAGTTTTATTGACTTGAACGTACCAGTAGATGCAGAAGAACCCATTCAAATTTTTTACTTCCTTTTTTCCTTTCTAGTATCTATGCTAACTTACAACAAGCTTGAATGAATTTAATCATTATAATTAGAAGCTATTAGAAAACTCTCCAAATTAAAAGCTATGAATATGTTGATTATTGAATTTTAGAATATTCAGATTGCCTTCCATTATTAAAAGTAACTTGATATCAAAGTACGATCATCAATAGCAAAGTTTAATCACATTAATGTCTTTTAAAATTTCTTTGGATTTCTTCTGACTCTAATCAATCAAAGAATTTTTCTCATTTATTTATCTAAGTAACTTTTTGTTTGTTTTCATCCTCTTCTCATGTAGAAATATTAGGTTAAAAAAAAAGCCTAATCAGAAAATTATCTTCCTGTTCCTTCAGAGCAGGGCCCTTCTAAGCTGAAGTTAAGAGCAGAGACCTCTATGTAGTAAAATAGTTAATAACAGCAATATTCTATGGGTTCATATCAGTTTTTTTCCAAAAAACAAGTCTGACATACTGCTTATTTAATGCTGAAATAATTAATGATAGTTAATTAACTCAGAGCTTTTAAAATTTGAGAAACCATTTTAATATAGAGAATTAAGGTATTCCATTGATGAAAGTTAGCAAGGAGAGCTATCCTCTGTCAAATTAGCCTGTGTTGTCATCCATTTGCCTTAAGGAATGTCATTGTTTATGGTGCCAGATGATCTGAAAACTACACAAAGCTCCATTCATCTTTCACAAAAGCAGAAGAACTAGAGTAATGCCTGCCAAGATGTATGGTTCCAATAATCTAGGGATGTAAAATTACTGCTTAGCTACAGAATCATCTCTCATAACATTAATATCTGAATTTATAACAAGACAAGGTTAAATGATCTTCTTTTATGAACTACAAAAATGCAAGTTTATTAATCTGCAATAGGATTTTCATTTGTGTCACTTTTACATTACATATCTGATTTGGAAACACTTCAAAAACACATGAGCTTTAAATAATGACATCGTTGAAGGCATCTATTAATATTGTGAGCCATAAAGTCAGAACGAAACTCTCTTCCTTATGTATAATAAGATTTTCTAATGATGGTCTAAAATGATGCTTAGCTAGTATGCCATTTCCGAAGATTGTTCCAAGGCAGAAAGAGGTCTTAACACTGATTTTTAAAAAATATTTTGTTACTTAATATTTAAATGTACTTAATAGCTTAAGATGTATTTCTAGGCATGAAACTCACAATCAATGGAGAGTAGATTTCTGGATCATTAATAAATATGAAAAATTTTAAATAGAGTATAAATCATTGTTATGCTTTAACATATTTTCTATTTATACCTTCTTGATGACTGTTAATATTTCAAGTAAATATGAGTAGTGCTTAAGAATACATGAAAACTTTCATCATTGTTTATGTTTCCAGCATACATATATGAAAACTAAATATAATTAAATAATTAGAACTCTTTCAATTCTCTTTGCTAAACTCTGACATAACTATTAGGCAAAAATCTGATGAAGCAGATCACACGATTCTCTCCTCTGAAGCTAAATAACTCTGGCTTCAGAGCCTTAGACTAATATTGCAAGACAAGAAAAATCTGTGGTCCCTTCGTGTTTGGCTTACCCCAAGAGATCATTAGCAACCCAGCTGGTTCTCAGCTGCCCTAAAGGTATAATTTTAATGGCTTTATATTAGCACTAGGTAAATTCTTAAGGCTCGATAAATGTTAAATGGACTGTTAGGGTTTGGTTTGGTATAAAACTTGATAAGAAAAATGAAAAATTATTTTTACCACTTCTGGTCATTATTTACCCAAGTTTACCTTTCTTTCTCTGTAACTCAGCAACCTTCCCATTATCCAGGCACCTGGAAGAGCTACTGTTGTTAAATTTCTGACCGCTTTTTCATTACAGGCCCTTGTTTTTCAAGAGGCAGGTTAAATAAGCGATTTTGATTTATGCCAAGCTGAGATGTGTAATAGACACTTGAAGTCCATTCTCTTATTTTCATAAGATTTCATTTGAACTTATTTGTCCTACTTGATCTAAACACACAAAGAAAAGAAAAAAAAACTTAAAATTCATCCAGCTTCGCATTCATGAATTGGTATAACTGAGCGAAAGAATAGTAACTTGTGTAATTGCCTTCTTTTTTTCTTTTCTGATTCACGGCTTTAAAAAAATATTATCAACAACAAAAATTTCATACCACAAAGTTGTTATCTTTTTGTAAGAAGCATAAACGCCCATTTGTTTTACATATATGAGATAATGGTAAGACAACTTTGTAAAACATGGCACAAATATTATCATCTGCATTTGTTAAAAGCAAGACAGATTCATTGTAAAACGATATCTTTCTCATCATAAAAAGAACTCACATTTACTGTACAAAGTTTATAAAATGCAGATAAGAAAGAAGAATATTTTAAATCAACCTACCAAATAATATATTGAATTTCAATCTCTTTCTATGTCTAGTCTCCTATTCTTGCCTGTAGCCTTAGGAGCTTCCCCGGGAAAGCACTCCCTGGCTACCCCTTTCCACTTCCACGTACAGTTGCCACACGGTGGTAATCAGTTATACATGATGTTTCAGTATTCTCTCCACCTATTTCATATACAATTCCATGTGGTATGGCATCTACCCCATTATTTTACTAAAATGTTTCTGTTGCAGTTTCCAGTAAGCCTCTTTATCATCATCCAAGGACCATTTTCTCCATCTTCCTTGGCTTTGACATCCTCTGGGATTTGCTTCATGTTTGAAAATCTTCTAACTTGGATTCCGTGATGGTACCTCAGTTTTGTTTGCTTCTTATATTTGCAACTAACCCCTGTCTGTTGCCTTCACTTCCTTTGTTTTTCCTTTAGGTTGCTATATACATTAATTTTGCTTTCATTTGTAAATAGCAGAGTAACCAAATGACAGTGGCATAAACTACAGGATATTTATGAATCATTTAACAAGAAGTTAAGAGGTTGGGGCTTCCCTGGTGGCACAGTGGTTGAGAGTCCGCCTGCCGATGCAGCGGACACGGGTTCGTGCCCCGGTCCAGGGAAGGTCCCACATGCCGCGGAGCGGCTGGGCCCGTGAGCCATGGCCGCTGAGCCCGCGCGTCCGGAGCCTGTGCTCCGCAATGGGAGAGGCCACAACAGTGAGAGGCCCGCGCCGAGCTGATCTCCCTGTGCTATGCGGCTGCTTCCCACTAGCTATCTATTTTACATTTGGTAGTGTGTATATGTCCATGCCACTCTCTCACTTCGTCCCAGCTTACCCTTCCC